>NC_071355.1:110740948-111040948 GCF_943734655.1 Sabethes cyaneus
AAATGGATGTGCAAAGTTGCGTCAGTGCATTGACATGAAATTATTTTTTACTGTTTGGTTCCTGTACACAATTAGTGCATCTTATAAGCTAACAAATAGCAACTTTGAGCTTTATTTATATTTTGAACTTGGGGAAGTAACGATGAATTCGTGTTGTTATTTTCATTATGGCGGGGCTCGCAGCACTTGTAAAATAGATAATTATAGTAATAGACAGTATGTAAACAGTATGTTTGCATCTGTACGATGTTATTTTGTCTACTGCCATCTCCAGAAAAAAATAAATTGTGAAAAATTCCACGTGCCTTGAAACGGCAGTTTGAATTTCGTCGACATGCTGCATTTTCACCGAATATCTTTAAAAGAGCGATAGACAAAATTGGGAAACAAAACATGCCTCCAGTATCACTTGTTTTACTAGAAATATACTCAAAATATCTAAAAATACTCATTCGCGGTTTAAAATCAAATTTAAAATCATAAGAAACGCAAAATCAGAAAAGTGTTGCAAGTAACTCCGTTTACTGGGTAACTTGCAACACCCCTATTTTCGGTTCATTCTACAGGCTTATTTAGTTGATAATTTTTCTAATAATCATAAATCAAAAGTTACACTTGGCCCTAAGCGGTACACTTCGAAAGTTATGCCAAGTCAAAGTTCAAAAGTGTTGCAAGTATCCCCTGATGACGGTATTTTTTTTTTTTTTTAACGAGTAGGGAAATCTGCTATCAGACACCTGAGAAGACAGCTCAGGGAGTGGGGTTTGGTATCTCGTGAAGATCGTGAAGATCCAGACCCACTAAAACCCTACTCGAGTCTCCAGCCTCAATCCCCCCTGGAACCACCTTATCGGTATTACTTCAGGGAGGGGCTATTGTGCTTAACGCACGCTCTTAGATAACTACTGGACTATGGTAGTTAGGCTGTTTATTCGCCGTTGATCGGCTTTCCAGCGGTTTTGTAGCTCAAGTACGATCTGGGTAGCAGCCGCATTGACCGCACCCCAGACGTCCGAGCTAGAACACATCCTTTGGACTAAGTTATCCGGAGTAGTGTCCTGTCCGCTAACTGCCATCATGTTGCTTCTCACGCCCTCGAAACGAGGGCATATGAAGAAAGCATGTTCTGCAGTTTCCTCAACGTCCGCGCATTCGGGACACTCGGGGGACTCCGCATGCCCAAATTTGTGCAGATACTGTCTAAAACAACCATGCCCTGACAGAATCTGTGTCAGGTGGAAGTTGACTTCGCCATGACGCCTGTTGACCCATCCGGATAGTTTCGGGATAAGTCTATGTGTCCACCGGCCTTTTGTGGAATCAGACCATGCCCGCTGCCATGTGATCATCAAGGCCGATCTTGTGGTACTCCGTATGCCTCTAGTTCCACGTTGGTTGAAGCACTCTACGTCCTCGCTGATGATGATACCAATAGGCATCATACCCGCTAAGACGCAGATTGCGTCATGTGAAACTGTGCGGTACGCACTCGCCACTCTTAAGCACATGAGACGATAGGTGCTTTCCAGCTTGGCTAGATAGCTTTTGGTACCTAACGCCGATGACCACACCGGCCCGCCATACCTGAGTATGGACTGGACCACGTTGGCTAAAAGCCTTCGCTTGCTGCCATATACCGCAGAGCTATTAGACATCATACGAGACAATGCCGAAATAGCTGTAGAAGCCTTCTTGCAGGCATAGTCGACGTGGCTCCCGAACTTGAGCTTGTCGTCGACCATGACTCCAAGGAGTTTTAAGAACCGCGTTGACGAAATAGTGCAGTCCCCGACACTGATATTTGCTTGCTGCACCGATTTGCGGTTGTTAACCACGATAACCTCCGTTTTATGATGCGCTAGGTCCAGTTTCCTGGATCGCATCCAATCTTCAACAATGCTTATAGAGTGGGCAGCCGTCAACTCAACCTCTCTGATAGATTCACCGTAGACTTCCAAGGTGATATCGTCCGCAAAGCCGACAATCGCCACCCCTACCGGAAACTTTAGCTTCAACACCTCGTCATACATGACGTTCCACAACACCGGGCCCAGTATGGAACCTTGTGGAACCCCTGAGGTGATTGGAACGCATTTCTGACCCTCCTCCGTGTTGTAGCATAGCACACGGTTCTGAAAATAATTTTCCAGAATTCTGTACAGCGACACCGGCTCTTGGACGTTCCGAAGCGAGCTGGCTATGGAGTCCCAGCTAGCGCTATTAAACGCATTTGTCACGTCGAGCGTGACAACTGCGCAATAACGAATACCTGTCCTCTTGGGCTGGATTGCCACCTCGGCTGTCTTAGTGACAGACAAGATGGCATCCACCGTAGATTTGCCTTTTCGGAAGCCGAATTGGTTCCTTGACAGACCGTTTGTACCCTCCGTGTACTGTACGAGTCTGTTAAGGATAACCCTCTCCAGCACCTTGCCGGCAGTATCGAGTAGACAGATCGGCCTATATGACGAGGGGACACCCGGAGGTTTTCCCGGCTTCGGCAATAGGACCAGGTTCTGTCGCTTCCATCTGTCCGGGAAGTGGCCAGCTTCCAGGCATCTATTCATTACTGCCCCGAATAATTCGGGAGCCTCTAAAATAGCCGCTTTAATGGCCATATTCGGGATACCGTCTGGCCCCGGTGCCTTGCTCACCTTTAAGGATTTAGCGATATCAATGAGTTCCTCGTTCGTAACCGTCACTTCCTCCCCGACCTCCAAACCGCCGTCGCCCACGTTACTTAGGATGTTCGGCTGGGAGACCGACCATCCTACGCTATGGTTTGAGATACTGGAACGTCGGCCGTGGGACGACTCAGCGGCCTGGGGCCAGGGCCTTGGCTCGTGGCGCGGAAAGAGACCCTCGATGATCCGCTCCAGCATCTCTGGCGATTGCTCAGCGGGCGCCATCACACCCTTGGTCTTTGCCATTACGACTCTGTAGGCATCACCCCACGGGTTCGCATTGGCACTAGCACATAACCTTTCAAAGCAGTCTCGTTTACTAGCTTTTATCCCGCTCTTAAGCGCTGCGCGTGCAGCAACAAGTGCTACTCGACATTCAGCCCTGCTTTCATCCGAACGAGCTCTTTGCATAATTCTCCTCGCACGAAAGCACGCTCCGCGGAGTTCCGCAATTTCATCTGTCCACCAGTAAGCCGGTGACCTGCCATACCTAGGACGACCTTTCCTAGGCATGGTAGCGTCACATGCTCGCGACAGTACCTCAACCAAATGATCAGCGTTCGGATCGGGCATACCGCGATCACCGCACTCTCTCCGGATCGCTTCCACAAATACTTCGGGATCGAAGTATGATGTCTTCCATCCATGGGTGGTTGGAGTGTTGGCCCTACTCGCCGCCTGCCGCCTCGTTATCTGACCGACACCATAGCGGACCGCCAGGTGGTCACTGTGAGTGTAGCCATTATCTACCCGCCAGTCTCCTATCAGACCAGGACTGCCGAAAGTCACGTCGATGATAGACTCCGCACCGTTCCTACTGAAGGTACTTGTGTTGCCGACGTTGGCCAGATCTACGTTGAGCTTTGCCAGAGCTTCAAGCAGAATCCGACCCCTATGGTTCGTGCGACGACTTCCCCACTCTACCGCCCAAGCGTTAAAGTCGCCCGCCACAACCACCGGCCTTAAACCAGTCAGCACAACTGATGCTATCCCCCGGGGACTGTCTCGGGCGCTTGGCGGATGCCTTACCGCTGCTGGTAGCGCTTTCCGTAGCCTCCCTCCTTCACGGTCACCTTCTTAGCCTCTCCTGCACGCGCCACGAGGTCGTTGTGCGTTTTGGTCGCTGCATTCAAGGTTCTCCGAAGCATGAGTAAGCTCTGCTTCAGGTCCTTGGAGAAATTGCCGCGACCTGACGTAAACTCGATTATTACCTCGAGCTGCTGTGACGCTGCTACCACTTTAGGTACAGCGTCTCTATTTTTCTCCATCGCCTGATAAGCGCTGGGCCGTTCATCGCTGTGTCCGGCGTGGTAGGCATACCGCTGCCTTTGCCACCCACACTAGCGCTCCTAGTTGCATCCTTCTCCACCCTTGGTGGAGAACGCTGGATGCCTCCTCTAGCGAACGGGTTTTCCACCGTATCCACACTTGTTGTATTTTTGATTTTGTCTTCCATAAGAATCCCACGAGTTGAGGGGAAAGAAAAGTCCGCCACATCAGAGCCCCTCATGATGCGGTAAGGGCTGATTACTGTGGAGGGCGCTCTGGTACTCCACAGGCTCCGTTTGAGGCTGAGTATTTATAGAACCCCCCCCCCCCCACCATTCATCCCTCGGCACGGGTCGCATGACACCTTGGATTAGGGGTTTATCCATTCATGTTTTTACTTTTAGCCATGGATAATAGCTATTAAAACCATCCTCCTTTGGGGGCTTTGGACCCTCTGCTCAGGTTCTCGGTATTTTCAGGTTCATCGAACATGCTTCTACCGAGATCCGTCATTTGCAGGCGGAGAGTTTACACTCAGCCTTCGCATGATGACGGTATAACAAAGGTAAAAAGTATCAGTGGTTTTGATCATAAGCTAAATTATTTATAACTAAGTCAACGTTCATTTAGTCACTAATGAGGTACTAGCATAGTAGCACCGTAAATACAAAAGATACAGCAAAATTGTAGATAATAACTAGTTTTACAAATGTCCTATATATAACGTTGTCAAATTTTGCTCGGCTGAAACGGCACGGTCATATGAATCAAAATTTAGTTAAAGTGATCGAACCATGCCTGTTTTGTATTATAATCTCTCATTACTATGTGATGCCATGTAGTAAATTTTAATTAAAATTAAATATGCGATTTGTTATTGAAAATCACCAAGAAATGATTGCAAAAAATTTCACTTTGGCCTCCCAAAAATGATTTTAGATGAAATATATATTAAAAAATTAACCATGTTTTCTCAAAATACATTATGCTATGGAGATTCAGAAATTTCACGTTCCAGGAAAATATTTTAGATCTTGATTGGATGTTGGATGGATAGACTATTCCCATTGATTCACTGTTCTTGCTGTCTCACTGTTGACTATTTTCCCCTACATTTTTATTTATGAAATTTGTGGCATAAGAAAGATTCTTACATTAGATGGATTAAATCAGAGCCTTCGTGTTTCTTTAACTTTCTATCTGGTGCTCACCATCGCCTTTTGGTGGGCTTCGTACATATTCAATAAATTTGTACGACAATACAGTGGAATTTCGAATTTGACAACAAATGCGTTTCGCCTATGCCTATGCCTATGCCAAAGTCGACATCTATTTTTGATATGAAAAAGTTGAATATAAATGCGTTAGAAATTGACTAAATATGAGTAATCCACGATTTTTCTACGATTGTAACCATTTTATGTTTAAATAGTCCGCAGAGAGCTATTCAAGTAAGACAAAGTCCTACGGCAATAAAAATCTTATTTAAAACACTCTATAACCACAAACTGTTTTCAAGAATATACTGAGGGCATCATTTTTTTTTGTCATTTCGAGCGTGTATGCGAAAACTGATAAATATTTCAGTATCTTTTTGGAAGTGCAGGCCCTTTTTTGAAATTGAAAAATTTAATAAAAGTGGGTCAAAAATAATAAATGATTTTTTACGATTGCAACCATTTTATACTCGAAAAATCCTACGAAAGCTATCAAGCCGACGCAAGCAAGTTTTTGACACCCTGCGGTAAGACGTAGTCCTACGTCCATAAGAATATTACCTTTCAAAACATTCCACAACTACAATTATTGTTTTTTCATGCACTTACTGATGTCATCATTTTGGGTCATTTTGAACATGTATGCGGAAATTGATTGATGTTTAAGCATATCTTTGGAAGCGAAATACGTCGTGTTGCCAAAAACGAATACTTTTGTTGCCAAAATCGGTCCGTGCCAAAATCGAAATTCCACTGTATTGTATATGCGCGCGGGAAAACTTTAAACTTACAAAAATCAGCATTACGCCATGCTTCTATCGGCGACACAATTTGTTTCACACTCTGGATTAGAAAAAAATCTAGCAAAATATTAACGGGTTGCAAGTTTTTGACGTAGGACTACGTCTTACGGCAAATTTTGAGATAGGGTGTCATTCCAAAAAATCGAAAAATGCGAGCGTCACGAAAAATAATAGGTTTTGAGCGCTAATAGCTCAGCGGTTTTCCGATAGATTTTCAATATTCTTACACCAATCGATCAGAAAATTTACTAAGAATTGACCCAAATGAAGAAAAGTATGGATTCATGATGTTGAACTATTGAAAAATTGAAAATAATGAAGCTATGTTTTACCAGAATTCTCGCTTCTTGATTGGTTGTTCGAAATGACGTCATCAAAGTAGAAACGCGTTTTCACGCTTCGACTTATCATTCAGTCAATTTTCAATAGAATTCTAAGATATTTACACCAATTGATCGGAAAATCGATTGAAAATAATGAATATACAGAAAACTATTGATTTTCAATGCGCGTCATGCTCTCGAAATGCTCTATTTTATTTTACGTACATGATAGAATGAAGGACCATAAAAAATAAGTGTGGCCGATTCCTGTCGCTTGCTCTGGTACATAACACGTGGTGAGCCGGCGAATGGCATTATTCAAACGCTGTATGGAAGTCCCCCCCTTCTTAGAAGGAAAGGAGTGTCAGTATACCATAGAAAAAATTCCTGCCTTCTAAAACCCCAACATGCCAAATTTGGTTCAATTTGCTTGATTAGTTCGAGATTTATAAGGAAATTTATATTTCATTGCCTCCTAAAGGGAGGGGTCTCCGTACACCATAGAAAAAAATTTTACCTTCTGAAACCCCTACATGCCAAATTTGGTTGCATTTACTTGATTAGTTCTCGAGTTTTGAGGAAATTTGTGTTTGATTTGTATAGGAGCCCCCACTCTTACGCCCTCCATGAAATGACTCCCTTACCCCATCCATAAAGTTGCTGGATATTTTATCTATCCAACGACATATAAATTGTGCAGTTTCGTTCAGTAGTTTTAGTTTAGTAGTTATTACCAATTGAAATCTTTCATTCAAACGTTAGACTTCTATTTTCGTTTTCACAAAGTGCTACCCAGTCCCAGTATAGTAAACCAAGACTTAGTCCTACATCAATATAGACAATTTACTACAAAACCGCGTTTAAGCATGTGCTAAAATGTGAAATTTCGCATTCAGCAATTTTGGCCGCCACTTTATATGGAGCCCTTCTTATGTGCAGCGGTGCGAACGGGCATAGCGAACACAGGCAAACTACAGAGACTATAGATTACAGAGACGCCGAGACACTCAGAATCCGCTAAATTTTGAAACAAAATGGAGAGTACCATAATAAATAAACTCGCTTTCGTTCACAATTTAGCGGTTTTTGAGTGTCTCGGTGCCTCTGTAATCTATAGTCTCTGTAAGGCAAACAGCAGACTGCTTTGAATGATAACCATGAAAAAAAGAATACTTTCCGATAGCCTGCGCGTAAGGATTTCAGCGTAACGAACATTTATTTTCATTCCGCTTTCTCGAAAGCTGTATAAACAGCTGTAGTATTTTCATTCGTTCTGCAGAAAAATATGTGATGTATAAAACATTTAAAAAATCCCAAGAATATTTAATTAATTGCACTAAACCACATAAATTGCTTTAAACTGCCATCACTAGGTGCAGCCAATATCAACTTTCGTATACCCGAATTTTTATTGCTTTACACACAAAATAATCCACACGTCCTTTCCACGTGAAAAATCATGTAAATTGCTCTACAGCAAGTTCCATGACTTTCAGTTGAACATTAGAGTAAGGAGGGGTAAAAGTGCGATTCAATGATTTATCAGTGCGGATTCCGAGTAAATTGACTACATTGGCATGCATGGGTGAGTGCTTTGACAGCTTAAATCTATCGTAAACATTTGTTGTTTCCGAAGCGTAGTTGCTGAGTTATGGGTAAATGTTGTTTTAGAACGGTTTTGATGTAATATTTCCTTATAGGCAAATGCGATATCAACAGGAGGATATTACTTGTTGACAAATTGTAGCGGCGTTTTACATCACTCAGATATCTCTCTTGAAATTGCTGTGAGAAGAATTTACAAAATATATTTCGCTATTCCGTAATTCGATCAAACCCCGTCAAACGCTTAGTGGGGCAAAAGTTCGATTTACTGACGGGGTAAAAGTGCGATTCATGGATAGAGAATCTAACTCATTTTACTGGCGGGACGACGACACTATGCAAGTCCTTGCGACTTGTAAGGTACTGCGCACGACGTTGTTCGTCTGCCAGCGTTTTAGCCGCGATTCTGAACACGGGTGTTCGGGGAAAGGTTTCGTTTCTATCACGGAGCGAAAAAAATTCCAGTTTGTTTCTACCCTATAACCTGCAAAAATTTTTGTTTTAAAACGAAAATCTATTTGAATGAAGAAAATAACAGTTTGGAATTAAAAGTAAAGTATTTTCAAATTGAGTTTAACATCGATATACCAATAAATATTTTCATTTCAATCATACATATCAGTATGATATAAAATTGTAAAATCAACCGCCATTAAAACCTAATTATATACAGTTTTAGGTACTATATTACAGATACTAGAGATGGAAGATCTGCCCAAAACTGTGTGCTCTACAGATGCTGGCCGAAGGAAAACAGTGTCTATACGCTGGTGAAACAAAAAAAACGTTTGGTAAAGTTTCGATCTTGGTGGAAGTTGCAGTACGCCAGCGGAAAATAGGGAAGGTGCAAATTAAGAATATTCCTTTCCAAAACACATCGCAGATTGAAGATATTATGGTTTTGTTAGCTACTGCTGTGCTAATTTTATGGAATTAAACTTCGCACTATTGCCCTGCGGTATTTGCACTTTTGCCTCGCTAGTGGGGTAAAAGTGCGAATCGGCAATTGGTCAGAAGAAAGAAGAATTTATTTTGTATAGCACTATTATTCCAGATGATTTATAGTTGAGTGTAAAGACATTGAGTTACTGCATCACTATAACATATATATTATTGTTGTCCTTCTTTATATCTCACGAAAATTGATGACAACTTCAAACATCGCACTTATGCCCCGCCCTACTCTATTGGAAAACACATTAACATCTATCTGACTTCCACGTAACTGCACGCATACGAATGCAAACTACGTGGAATTCACGTAAATAGTACGGGAAAAGTTGGATTGAAAATATTCACATAACTTTTCCCGTAATTTCGACGTGAAAATTATTTTGAGTGTAGGGTTAGCAAGTTAGTTTTCGGGTGCCAGTGCCATTAATGTTGATTACGCACCAAGTATATGGGAGATGACAACCTTGCTATCCCATTGATGCAAGTTCGCTGTACTTTTCCCTTTTGAAAATTATTTTTTTAGCAGGTCCCTATGTAAACCCACGTAAAACCTTTATGCCTCCCAGTTGGTTACGAGGTACACCACGGGCCTAGCAAACCAATCGTCGTTTGTTCGAATTTCGACTAGGAGCAGTTGTTTGAGTCAATAGGATTGTTACACGAACTCCGAAGTTGTCGTATACAATAACAGCTGGCTGTAAAGCCTGTCGAATAAATACAGAAAAATTTGGTTTCGAAAACGAAATGTAGCACGTAGGGTTTATCTCTTTTGCTTACTAAAATAATTATAACAATGGATTCTTTCGGCTTTGCAGGCGTACAAAGCAGAAAAACGGCGTTTTTCTCTTTCGCCAACGCTTCGAATAATTTATATTCTTTATCAAGGCTCTAAAACAATCAAAATAATAATGAAAGCATTAATTTGTCCTTACAATAATAATATAAATGTACCGAGAATGGACCATTTCTTTGTCAGGTGGCTCATCATTACACGGTCACTTCAACATGACATACATATTAGCCTAACAATATTTAAAAAGAAAACAATATTAGCAGACAGGTACAAATTTTATAGTTATTAAACTATTACAATAATTTTCAAACCCACTACAAACTAACAACTTTGAACTCGTAGCACTTTTTAAAACGTTGGCGAAAGAGAAAATACCATTTTTTCTGCTTTTTAAGACTGCAAAGCCGAAAGAAACTCTATCGAGTGAATTACCAGTCGATAAAGGATTGTAGTAAAATAATTATAGACACTGAAAGAAAAGCCGTTAACAACAACGCCAGAATTTTTAGTTCTTGGAATCGATCCAATTAATCAATTAATTCTTAATTAATACCAAATGATTCAATCTTTCTACATTTAGTGACATATGAATTTAAGGAAAGAGAGTGATCAAACAGCACAAGTATAACCACAATGACGAAAACGTACAATGTCAATGTGCATACTATTTACAGGCACAATTGAAGAAGGTAAATAATTAAACAGCATGGTTTTGTTGTTTGTTTCAACCTACAATAATTCAATTATAATTAATCCATCCTCGAACAGAAATGCATGTTGAATTTTACAATCAATGTACTGTATTCTGTTCTGTACTGTATAATTTTATATGATTTTAATATATGCGAGGTCCAAGAAACCTGCAGTTATCCATTTTCTTGTGATTAGACAAATAATTAAATACGGGCGTATATAGAAAAATGCATGTCGAATGATAAATATGCCACCTAACAAATATGTTACACATGGAGGCTATCTTTGGAAAATAGCTAAGAGTAGTATATAATATATATTTGGCATGTTCATCCTATATGCTCTACACGAATATATATATTTTAAAGAAATCAATGGCATGTTACATAGGCTGCTGAAATGAAAAAGAACCCCATTGTATCATTTTAAAACTAACATGTATATTGTGATAGTTCTTGTGACATGATAACTTCTGTTCTGTGTTCAACTAATCAATCGTTCTACTACATAAATTCCTCGTCTTAGAGTACTGCTTGTTTCAATCAATCCGTTACTTTACGTTGAGCGAAAACTTTTTCAGTCCATTTTTATCCATCAAAAGCATGTATTTGAAGGAATATTTGTAGATAAATATGCCCACTAATGACCATATTATCATTTGTGAATCTACTAGTGATTTGAATACCACAATTGAAAATTAGGTAGTATAAATTTATTACATGCTACTAGAAAAGCCACATGATGCTACTCGTAAGTCTCACTGCAACCTATTACGGTTATTCAATGTAAAATGATCAAGATTAGATTATAAACACTACACTATAGACCCGCGGACATTTGACCTTTGCAAGCCGAAAAGAGTTTCCGAGTCAATGAGCCAAAATCAACAAAAGGTGTAGCCGATCAGGATGGCATAACAAAATTATAACTGATCCTGTTATTTTTTGACCGATAACAACGGCTGTTATAAATTAGCCATTGTAAGTGGTTAAAATAACTCAAATTCTAACAAAACTGCTTAGTACTTACTGCAAAAAAATATCACAAAGTTTGTTATGTTTTGAACAAAATTTGTTACGATATTCCCAACAAATTTTGTTATAATTTTGTTAAATTATAACAAAAACTTCTTTACCTCTATCTGCTATATCGACATTTTCCCGACCTATTGTCAAAAATAGTATAACTATTTATCGGAAACATTTACAAATAGCAACAGAAAAAACCTTTCACATGAAATACACGAAAGATGGATTAACAGGAGCGGCATTTTGCATCGAGTATGTTTCTAACTGCAATAGTTTATGTTCTAATTTTATACACTTGCTGTTGTCGGATCCTTACAAAATTGTTATTCAAACAAACAAAAAAAGTCTAGAATTGACGACAAAGTTTTCTTAATGTAAAATTGATTGAACGATCTAGATATAAAGATTTGCTACATATAATCCATATTTCATTCTGATGTAATGTAAGAATGTAACCGATATTATAGTCAATAATAAGTACTAAACCTTTGTTTAATTAATCCGAATCAGCCCAATGATGCCTGATGCCATATTGACACATTTTCGCCATAAAATAAAAGAAAATGTATATTTCAATCATTTGATAACACTTTTTTAAAGGCCAATAGTTACTGTTTGATAGAAAATATCGCATTGGGTATTTGATCTTTGTACGTTGACAGTAGAATTTTGTAAAAAATTAATTGCTCTAAATTTACGGGGTAATTCTGGCTGATTCGAGTTAAAACGAATTTGAATAACTTCTATTTATGACTAAAGTTTTTGGAGCGTCTTAGTAGAATACGAAACCTAAAATTAAAAAAGAAGAAGAAAAAAGAAGAAACCGAGTTCGAAAACAGACACTGAGGAAGCCTGCAAGTCGTAGGCGAAATACGTATCTGTCGTGAATAAAATATACATAGTAGAATTAAATTGGATAAGTTTTCTTCTTTTATAATTTTAGGTTCTATTTATGATTTTAAGCTATTTTGGACCAACTAAATTTCAATTAAACGTCAATTATGACGTTTATGATATAATATATTTTAGCTGAAATTGAAATTCAGATTAGGTATTTTGAAATAAAATATTTTTCTCGATTTTCAGATTTCTAAATAATCATGAATACTGTTGTAATCTAAGTTTTCATTTAAATTAAACGGAACATCCACATTTTTAAAACATTGAGTAAACCGGAACTTATAAGTTTTGACAAAAAAATTGATAATCAACTACGGCAAATAACCAGTCTTCCGGTAATTACACATAAAATATGGGTTAAATTTTATAGAAAAGGTGTGGCACGTGCCCCAGTATGTATCCTGGGCACGCCAGTGATTATATGTAACATTTTTAGTAGCGGCCAAAGCCATATTACTCCTATATATCTCAATGAGTTATTACTATCAGAATCTGTTATAAACTTGAAACTTTTGTTTTCACTTCCTGAACAGTTTATTTCCGATTTGTAACACAATTTGTAATAAATATCAGATTGTGTTATAAATTTGATGTTATCTTGTTATGCTCTCCTGATCGGGTAGTATTATATCATTCAAAGGTAAAGGCTATTTCAAACCCTTGAGAAACGTGTTATAAGAGCTTCTTAGTTTAATAAATAGAATTGTAAGTTGTTTATTGGCGTGTTAATACAATGTTTTGATTTTTTTTGAAAGATTTATACTTTTTACTGCTATTGCATCCGCGGGTCTATAGTAAAATGTTTATAAATTAGATTAGTTACAATCAACACCAATGACAGTTTTCATGATAGTTCAAATTCAATATAAAATTACCCAGGAAAATTAAACCCATTAAAACAAAATTCGTTTTATCAAGGGTTGATTAGAAAAATCTTTTTCATCTTCATATTATTCACTTATTAATATCACCAATAGGTCAGTAAAAGTAAGTATTGGGGTAAAGTTAATCATGTGTTTGCAAATTTCAGACGGTATACCAGATGATGAGACGATGAGTTAGTATATTGGATGATTCGTAGTCGTAGTGCTATTAGTTAATCCAAATTCATTTTAAAATTCAACATAATTTTCTGTCCCAACTTCTTGTTTTCCTTATTTTAAGTTTTGTAATTCTGATATTTTGTTTATGTTTCTGGTCACGGGCTTATTTAACCATGCATGCCATGCAGCCCTGCTATCTTAAATTTGGAGTTTTCACAACGCAGGCAGGAAATAGGTTAAATAATGACGACTAAGGTGTTTCTATTGTTTGGTGAATTTATTTATGCAGCACATATTTTGCTACCATTCGATTCGATTGTTGCTGTACTCATGGTGATATTAATTGAATAGTATAAAGAATATAAAGATTTTTCCAATAATTTAGGATTTGTCTAATGATTTCTGAATAAAGCAGTTTGGTGACGCAAAGAGTCTGATATCGAACTTTAGATTCCATTCGTATCCAATGTTATTTAGACTGAACTTCATATCATGAAAGCACACTTTATAAATTTGTGTCTTAGAAGGCTCTATTTGAACAATTCAGTTAGTTGCAAGTTCATCTGTTGCCTAGCCTAAGTAACAGTTGTGTATTTTATTTGCGGTATAAAATATTATAATGAATACAATGTGTAGTAAGAAAGATAGAGCTTTAGTCCACTTCTAGCGCGTTAGAAAATCACTAGAACTATGTGTAAGACAGGAGAAGAATTCATTTGGGAAACTGATGATTGCTAAAGCTTTATTCAGCTCAATAGATAGCTTTTAAAAGTAGCTAATGAAATATTCGATTAAAAAGCTTTTTTAATGTTTCTTTTGCAAATGTAAAAATGGACCAAAAAATGGACTTTTTTTCGTGGTGCGTATAGTATGGACTGGTATTGTACACCCCCATAACTGAAAGTAATAATTATTTTTGACCACTAACAAGTTGAAAAGGTACGTAAAGTATGGTGGTGTAGCGTTTATTCCACCTCCTCCAATAGGAAGTTGCCAATCGAAAATTCATTGCCACCGGTAGTATGAACAAACATTTCAAAATTACTTTCATGCCTGGTCGCTGCTAATGCTTCATCAATAGACTTAGATGTCGCTGTAGATGTCACAACATCTTTTATTGCGGAATCTTTTGAAGTAGCTTGCCTGCTAAAAACTATTAAAACGACTAGAGGAACACCATGGTGGAACTCTCATCTCGCGGAACTAAAGAACCGATGCAGGAGAGCCTGGAATAGACGTCGGAGGGATGGCGTGGAGCCTTTCAAGCAGCCGGAAAGCCTATGCAAAGGCTCTACGATCTTCAGCACGTACGAGCTGGCACAGGTTCTGCAGTAACGTTTCCAGGTTCGGCGAGGCAAGTCGACTTAATAAAATATTATCAAAATCGAAAGATTATCAGGTTAATAACATTCGAAGTTCGAACGACGAATACTGTTCGATTGACAATGAAATCCTGGAATGTCTCTTTTATAGTCACTTTTCAGGCAGTGTGGAAGCTGAAGTTCGAAACGATACAGAAATCGTTTTAGGTTGCTTAGACTCATGGGCTTTTGCTCGGAGACTTGTCACAACTGAAGCAATTGAGTGGGCCGTGAACAGCTTCTCTCCATACAAATCTCCTGGAACAGATGGAATATACTCTATTCTACTGCAGAAAGGATTCAAGTACTTCAAACACATTTTGAGAAGGATGTTTGTGTGTAGTATTGCTGTTGGGTACATCCCAACTCAATGGCGTGAAATAACCATTAAGTTTATTCCTAAAGGTGGACGCGCGATATACGAGCAAGCAAAAAGTTTTAGACCGATCAGTCTAACGTCTTTCTTGCTCAAATCACTTGAGCGGATTGTTGATCACCACATCCGCGAAACAAGCTTAGTAGAAGTTCCTCTTCATTCAGCACAACATGCTTATCAAAGTGGCAAGTCTACAACCACTTTATTACATGAGGCGACATCCATTTAGTACGTCACGCAAATTTTGACCAAAATCAACCCCCCCTCCCCCCCTTGTCACATTTCGTCACACATTCGGTGACCCCCCTGAGAAAGTAGGTCACGTCACGGTAACCCCCCCCCCCCCTTCACAACAAAAAAAATAGATATTCATTTCAACCTTTTTATTTAAAGCTATCAAATGAATTTCAGCAAATGAAATAAGGAAAATTTTCGAGCTTATAAGTCATCGATTCACGGATTTTGAAGATGATCAGAAGTCGCTGATGTGAAGTCGATTAATGTTTCGCGCATATCCACGTCCTTTACATCCATCCACTCAAATTCGTCTGATCTAGTTGAAAGAATCAGGACTTCCTGCTGACGTCTTGCAGCAACAAGCATTGGAAGAACTTTTCTGACGGATTTTGTCATTTTGTGTATTCATTCAATCGTGCAATCATTCAACACTACGTTAGATGCGAAATTTAGTCCGCAAGTGACATAAATTCTATTCTTCAAATAGCTTTTGAGTGAGGGGCAGTATAAATTATACCGAAAAACCTTAAAAGCAGCCGTGGAACTTCGGTATGAGTTTAGGTTGATCGATTGAGTTTAGCACGAATATCAAGGGAAAACATTGCTGTGGGTCTCTGGTAGCACCCCGTAGCCCCTCAGGAGTTTGTGTGACTGCTATTTGCGGATGCAAAAATCTTTTAGGTAGGACGGTACTCAAGCAGCTCTTCTGCGGTGCACTGCATATTCTGTAAAGCCTTAATGGAGAGTTTATACTACATAGAAGAATAAATGAGTCCTGTTCACACATATATGTTGGAAAAAAGTTTTCATTCAAAAAATTTAACTATTTGTTTTAAAATCCATCAGAACGTTAATTTTATAGAAGCCTTCAATAGTAGTATCTTAAAATGATGGTTAAATTATAATTTCCCGAATAAATTTTTCATTTGATTTCTTTACTACTATTTGATAACTCCTCCCCCCTACGTCACAAATCGTCACGATTAGGTCTACCCCAGCCCCCCCTCCCCCCCTATAAGCGTGACGTACTCTATGGATGCCCCCTGATGTAGTGAATAAAATTGAGGTTGCTTTTTCACAAAACGAATCTTGCTTAGGAACTTTTTTGGATATTGAAGGCGCGTTGGATAACGTATCTTTCGCTTTCAATAATCATAAAATGGATAGAACAAATGCTTAGTAACCGATTGCTTTTTTCGTCCTTACGGCAAGCAAGCATTTGGAAGCAAAGTGTTTGTGGATGTCCACAAGGTGGCGTTCTCTCGCCTCTTTTATGGAATCTTGTGGCGGATGGCCTACTGAGGAAACTCAATGGTCGAGGCTATCCGTCATGATGACTATCTCATCCTAGTAGTTGTAAAGTGCATAAGCACATTATTTGACTTAATGTAGCAAGCACTACGTGTCGTGAAAACGTGGTGCCGAGAAACTGCACTTTCGGTAAATCCGAGCAAAACATCTATCGTCTTATTTTCAAGACGTAGAAATACCAATGGAGCTCGCGCTCTGCGCTTTTACGATTCGGATGTTGTTGTGAACTAGGTGAAGTACGTGGGATTGATTCTCAACTCCAAGCTTGACTGGTCCACAAATATTGATTTTCGAATTAAAAAAGCGTGCATGGCCTTTGGGCAATGTAGACGAGCAATTGGCAACTCTTGGGGGCTTAAACCCAAATACATACACTGGTTATACACGGTCGTTGTAAGACCAATACTGGCGTATGGTTGTCTTGTATGGTGGCAGAGAGGGGAAGTTGTGACTGTCCAGACAAAGCTAAACCATCTTCAAAGGATGTGTTTAATGGCAATGTCTGGTGCATTTACTACAACTCCTACTGCCACCCTAGAAGCTATTTTCAATATTAAACCTCTACACTTCCACCTGAAGCAAGAGGCACTAATATCTGCTTATCGACTACACGCGATTGGCCTTTGGCAGTCTGTGGACGGTTCCACTGGTCATACTCGATTGTGGTCGCAAATTATTGCTGAGGGCAAGTTTGCCCTTGCTCCTAGTGATGTAACTCATGCGTACTTTTCCGTATAGGACTTTCACAAGTGACTTTCCTCCTAGAGAGAAGTGAATGTCAGGCTACATGGAAAGGAAAATTTCCGACTATGTGGTCTGTTATACCGATGGTTCCTTGTACACGGATAGAAATTTGATCTTCAAAACGAGCAAAATGACTCATGATTCCTGGTTTCTAGTTTATGATTTATGAAAATACACCATGAATAATAATCATGATATCACGAACTTCTTGCAGTACAACACAACGCAAAATCATGAACTATTATTCATGATTTTGTGCTGTCTGACACACCGGTTCAGTCATGATTTGACAGGAATTCACATTTCATAATATCATGATTTCATTCATGGCATCGGAATCAAATTTCTTTCCGTGTACGAAAGTCGCGCGGTTGCTGGTGTTTACTGCCGTGAGCGGGAATTGGAGGAATCCTATTCGCTGGGTAGTTGCTGCACCGTTTTTAAAGCTGAAATCTTTGCAATTATGTGCGGCGCTCAGTTTGCACTTCAGAAAGAACTGATAGGCAAGATTATCTACTTGTCGACAACTTGTCGTCAAACGAAAAGTTTCATTGTTATGCCTTGTGAGAAGGTTGCGAAATTTCTTTTGTAACATTCAAAGGTAAATTGCAGTATTCTTGTCAGATACTGGTCACTGCAGACTAAATTATCATATGGCTACGATTCAGCGAGCTGAATTATTTCTTTGTAATTTATATGAATTCGACTACGGTACACCATATCACGTAATTTGCAACTGTCCTGCAGTACCACAATTGCGTCATAGGATCCTTGGATCCTACGTTTTAAATGAATCGGATTTTAGGAAACTAAGATTACGAGATATTTTGATGTTACTATTGAGTAGTATCGAGCTATAGGCTCTTTTTTATCATAAGTATACCCCCCAGGGGGTGTACTATTGACAAGTTAACTACCAAAGATTGCAGTATCCCCTCGGGGGTACAAAAATCTCTCGGTATGTATGTGTTTGTGTTTGTCCAAATTCCTCATCCACCCCTTCTTATTCCTCCTGTTTTCCTTCCCGTCCTTATCAGGTAAATGATGACACGGGCAAGATGGGTAAGGCATGAATCTTCCACATGATTGTGAGGAACGTGCTGCTCGAGCCAAAGATGCTGATACCTGATAACTAACTAGGAGGAAATCCACGTTTGACGATTGAATTTTGTTTATAAGCGCAAGGAACTACTAACAAATAAAACCAATGTTTCAATTATAACCTATTCACTGACTAATTTATCGCACTATCAACTGTCAATTTCAACCCACTACATTAGGTACAATTTTGTAATGATATTTATAATTATACAGAAATCCCCCAAATAAGGCGATGGGTGCTGCTGTACGTCCAACGCGATATCTCAGCTGTCCAATAACCAATAAAGTTCATGTATGGCAATTGACTAGGTAATACCAGATACTAAAAATCAACTTTATTGATTGATGAACAACTAAGAAATCGCCGTAGGCGTACACCACCACCCACCGTCTTCATCAAGAGCGCCACAATGTCATCTGCTCATGTCGATTTTTTGTCCCCGGAACTTTGAAGCCAATTTCGGAGAGGAGAGGTGACAAAAAATTTGAAAATCATTTGTAATGGCTTAACACTGGGGTCGTTTTTGACCCATCGGCATGCTAATAAAGTTCAATACTCAATAACGGAACGATCTACCCAGCCAGCACCAACTCGTATATCAAAGTACAAAAATTATCGTAAATATCTCTTAGTAAAGTCGAAATCGTAATTACCCAAGTAACAATTCTAAAGCCACTTGGTTTTACTTGAATTTTATAAAGGTTTTATTGCGGTATTAATCATTACCTCTGGGTTTATTGTGGTATTGCGCAATACCAAGAGGATACGAGTCCAAACACACTTTTAGCTAGCTAGAAAACCATAATAAAACTGTTAATAAAGCAAATTTATTGTGGTTGCTTATATTACCACGTTAAAACTTGTTGGCTACACCACGTCTCCTATAAACTTACCATAAGTGTGGCGTAGCAACACAAAATGGCGCACCAATCATAATTGATCTTATCGCGGTTACTTGCCAAACCGCAATAAATTTGTTAGTTTTATAGAACTATTAATACGCTCACACCCTGACCAAACAGTTTTTTTTGCTGCTATTATGAAGAATACCAAAATTCAACACCAAAATCATTTTTTTATGCGAAGCCATATTGCCACATCCTAGTATTTTGTTTTAGCTCGCAAACAACAATTCATCAAAGCAAAGTATTTTGCAGAAAGAAAGCTATTGTGAATCGGTTTTCCTGTCAGAGGAAGCAACTGAAATGATTTTGCTAGAAATTGAGATTGACTAACTGAATATTTTCAATTTGTTAAAACAACCAGTTTTCGAAAATTGCTAATTTCCAGTGGCCCGCTGATTTTATCGACCTATCATATCAAAATGCACGATGAAATTAAATGCGCACATGGTGCAAATGTACGAAATTGCTTAAAATTTAATAAATATTCTATGGGATATTTTATTCTGGTCTCTATTAACCAAATCGTTCAGAATGATCTGTCAGTAAAACTAAAACTTTTCTGCTCACGGATATATTTTCAAGTTGACAAAGCTAGCGAACTTATTTAGCGTTTGCCAGAAGAGCGAAAAGCAAAAAGCGTGAAGCTTTTTTAAATTATGGCGAGGGCTGTGAAGCAGCAAAAGCTTAATCGGTTTTATTGCTGCTTTCAGCAGAGCGTGATACGACTACTTGAGCTTATAACCTGATTCTTACAGCGGTTATGAAAACATGCTGAGCAGAAAGCAGTTTTATAGCGGTCACCAGAAAGTTCTGGGGGAGCTCATAGTTTTATTACCGGTTTTATGAAATTGGTAATGAAAACCACTATACGAACGTAATAAAACTTTGAATTGTTACTCGGGTAATGCTTAATAAAGTCTGCCCAAGTTAATTGTTTGTCGTATATAATGACAGTCACTGACACACATTTGATATTCAGCACAAAATCGTATAGCAGCACGGAGCGAGACGGGCTTAATCGGATATTATCGTATATAATCTATACCTATAAAGAAGGATTTCTGTCTGTCTGTCTGTCTGTCTGTCTGTCTGTCTGTCTGTCTGTCTGTCTGTCCTGTGTTCCTTATAGAATCAAAAACTACTGAACCAATCGGCGTGAAAATTTGCATGTAGAGGTTTTTGGGGCCAGGAAAGGTTTTAGTGATGGTTAGAGACACCTCCCCCCACTAAGAGGGGGGGCTCCCATACAAATGAAACACAAATTTCTGCATAACTCGAGAACTAATCAAGCAAATAGAACCAAATTTGGCATGTGGGTGTTTTCGGTGACAAGAATTTATTCTAGGGTAATTTGAGACCCCTCCCCTCTTTATAAGGGGAATTATAACTCCTCTCCCCTTTAAGAGGGGGGGTTTCCTTACAAATTTCCTCATAACTCGAGAACTAATCAAGCAAATGGAACCAAATTTGGCATGTGAAAGTTTTCGAGGGCAAGAAAATTTTCTATGTTGAATTAGGACCCCTCCTCACTTTAAGAGGGGGGGCTCCTGTACAAATGAAATACCAATTTCCTCATAACTCGAGAACTAATCAAGCAAATGGAACCAAATTTGGCATGTGAAGGTTGTTGAGGGCAAGAAAATTTTCTACGGTGAATTAGGACCCCTCCCCACTCTAAGAGGGGGGGCTCCTGTACAAATGAAATACAAATTTCCTCCTAACTCGAGAACTAATCAAGCAAATAGAACAACATTTGGCATGTGGGTGTTTTTTTTGGTGACAAGAATTTATTCTATGGTGAATTGAGACCCCTCCCCTCTTTATAAGAGGAATTATAACTCCTCTCCCCTTTAAGAGGGGGGGCTTCCATACAAATTTCCTCATAACTCGAGAACTAATCAAGCAAATGCAACCAAATTTGGCATGTGAAGGTTTTCGAGAGCAAGAAAATTTTCTATGGTGAATTAGGACCCCTCCCCACTTTAAGAGGAGAGGCTCCTGTACAAATGAAATACAAATTTCCTCATAACTCGAGAACTAATCAAGCGAATTGAAGCAAATTTGGCGTATGTGTGTTTTTGGAGACAATTTTTTTTTTCAATGATGAATTGGGACCCCTCCCCACTTTAGGAGGGGGTCCTATACAAACGAAATACAAATTTCCTCATAACTCGAGAACTAATCCAGCAAATGGAACCAAATTTGGCGTGTAGGTGTTTTTGGAGGCAAGAATTTTTTCTGTGATGAATTATGACCTCTTCCCACATTAGGAGGGGGGGCTCCAATACAAATGAAATACAAATTTCCCCATAACTCGAGAACTAATCAAGCAAATAGAACCAAATTCGGCATGTGGAGGTTTTTGGAGGCAAAAATATTTTCTACGGTGAATTAGGATCCTTCCACACTTCAAGAGGGGGGCTTCTACACAAATGAAATACAAATTTCCACATAATTCGAGAACTAATCAAGCAAATGGAACCATATTTGGCATGTTGGTGTTTTTGGAGGCAACCATTTTTCCCATTATGAATTAGGACTTCTTACCTTTTTAGGAGGGGGGGGGGCTCCCATTCAAACGAAATACAAATTTGCTCATAACTTTAGAACTAATCAAGCAAATGGAACAAAATTTGGCATGTGAGAGTTTTAGATGGCAGAATTTTTTTTCTGTGGTGTATTACGACCCCTTTCCCTTTTAAGAGGGTGGGCTCCCATACAAATGAAATACAAATTTCCTTATAATTTGAGTACTAATCAAGCAAATGGAACCAAATTTAGCATGTAGGAGATTTTTGAGTCTTGAATTTATTTTATGATAGTTAGAGACCTCTAACCCCTGTGGTAGGGGGATATGGACTCTCATACAAATAAAACAGAAATTTTTGCGAAACTCAAAAACTAATCCAACTCGAGAAATTCGAGACTCTTCCATAAAACATTAATCAATAACAAGACCACAAAAACTATCTTTAGTAACACTAGATCATTCAGGACGAGCCGGTCGCGAGTGTTGCCGGTGACCCGCCGTCGGAAGCGCCGCCCACTGGGGGGCTTGCAAAACTCGAGATAGTGACAAAGATCATCCGAGATTCATGATTTATGTACAACACAGGTTAATTTGTGGCAATACGAAGTTTGTCGGGTCAGCTAGTTACTTATATAGCTGTAACCAGTATATTTTTTCCTCGTCACGTATATCGCGTCCAAAATAGTACGAATATGTCAGTTTTGCCGCATCAAATACGATTTATTAGCATGTATGGGAAAGTCGCCTATGGCCGGACACTACGGTTTCTCAAAAACAAAGCTTAATAAAAATATTCGGAAAGCATGTAACAGTAGTAAACAGCAAGATTTCATGGTGTCGCAATTATCATCTTTCATCTTTGTTTGAAAAGGTAAACAAATGAGAACTGTCGAACGGTTCAACCAATAAAACAAAGAGAATCGAGTAAATTTCATAAAAGTGTAGTTGAAAATATTTTTTATAAAGAAAAGATGCCATATTTCTGAACGTTGGCTTGATAAAGTTGTGTTCTGTAACAGTTTAAATTTGACATAAAAATACAAGATTTTGATGAAAAAACTTCATTTTTTAAAACTGTGCCGTGTCCTCTATGGCCGGACACCAACTTGTCATCTATGACCGGACAGTAAAGTGATCAGCGAAATTTGCTTACTTCGTTTAGAATTGCTATATCTTTGATTCCTATGTGAAATAAAATTAGTTAAGCAATGCAAAAGGTAGAAAAAATCAGAAAAAAATTGCAGCAAAATATCAGTTTGATGTCAACCTATCAACGTGCCATGTAAAGGGAGTTGCCGTGTACATTTTCACATGCATTCCGCATTACCAGCACATTCAACCAAAAAATTATGTGAATAGAACTTTATTCAACTTTTGTACAGCAAACCTGCAAGGACTGGACTCACAAGATTTGTGCCGGAGTTTTAAATTGTTCAAGGATCTTTTTCTTCTATTGATGCAGGTTTTAATAGATCATTTTTTCATGTCCGAGCAGAGAACAACTTTCGAATTGAGCTAATTTGTATACAAAATACAATCTTCTTTCAAAATTAATCTTGCAGCGCAAATCTTGTTACTTTGTATTTTTTTGCTTATAATATTGTTTTTCTCTACATTAAAGTGAAAAAAGATGTAATAAACCCGGTATTTTTTTTAGTTTTATCTGAAAAACCTTAGGTGTCCGAGCATAGACGACTTCCCCCTATATATGTACGTAATGCTGATTATTAACTTTTTGAAAGAGTTTCAACTTCCAGCAACTATTGGCACTTCAGCGTCGGTTCCGGAATATTCACTACCTGCACACTTAATTTTTTTCGCCGAAATCGGCAAAAAAAATGCCGAGAATTGGACAGCTGAGCTCTCGGTAACCTTCTCGGCAAAAGTTACGTTTACTGATCACTCGGTAAGCGCAAATGATATCGAACTGTCAAAATATACTGAGAACTTCGGCAAAATATACTGACTCATTCGGCAGTTTTTTAAAGAGGATCTGGCAAATTTTACCTACGCGCTCGGTAGTTTTTTGACGAGATCTGGTAAAACATGCCGACACACTCGGTAGCTTTTAACCGAGATCCGCTGTATTTTTAAATTAAGTTTGCCGATTTTGTCAGTTAATTTTGCTGAATGATCAGTATTATTTACTGCCGATATTCGGAAAAAACTAAAACTACTTTTTCGAAAATACCAAAAATTACCATACAGGGAAAAAACAAAACTTTGCTTTCATCCCCACTGTTTATTTATTTTACGGATGAAAAACTATTTTGATATGACTGTCTTCGGAGTGAGTCTGAGCGATATATGTTTTCATCAGAACAAAATAATAAATAAATAGTAGGATTGAAGGTAAAGCTTTGTTTTTCGCTGTTCGGTAACTGAAGAAGAATTTGTAATTCATATGAATGCTGCAAACCAGCGTGACACTTCATTTTTACAAGGTCTTGATGCTGCTAATCAATCTGATGATCTGATGATGATCAACACTACGTACAACCTGGAGTCACTATATATATATATATATATATATATATATATATATATATATATATATATATATATATATATATATATATATATATATATATTAAAAAAAAAAACAAGTTCTTTTATAATGTTTGCAATTTACTAATCTACTTCTCCGGGTCCGTACATGCACATATTAAATACTGAACCAGACTTCGTCGCAGCATAATTTCAACCACACGCATTGCCCACATCCGCACACCGGTATCGCAGTAAGCAAACTCCGTAAAATTTCTTTCAGATATATTTGTATTAGTCTGCTCGCCATGCCGGAAGAGACCTCAAGTCTTCATTTTCCGCTTGCTGTGTTCCTGTTCAATTGAATGTTAACATCACAATTACCATTACATACTACTCAATCGAAATTAACCGTTCTGTCATTCCGCAAAACAATGAAATGCTAGTATTTTGTCAAATCGGCAGGTGAGCAGAGATTTACCAGAATCCAACTGCCAACCAAGCCAACCAACCGAGAGCCAACGTTACCAACTGCCAGCTCTGAAGCACAGTTACGCTTATTATATTCGCTGACCACACCCTCGTAATGGAAGATCCACTTTTCCAGCTTTTTTTGTTTGTGGTTCAAGGCAGCCTTGAGGAAACTATTTTCCTCCTTTACTTCCCCATTTTCCCGCTTCATTTTAAGCTGATTCATTCGGAACTGATCCTGACGCGCATCAAATTCATCGCACAGTAATTTTCGCTTAAAAAAGGCGCATTTGGCCTTGATAAGTTGCTGCGATTCCGGCTCATCCATCCTCACGTCTGGAAAGTTCGAACCCAGACTGTAAACTAATTCCAAGTTAATATCTACTTTACCTGCGGTATCTTGATAGCGCTTTTCCAGTTCCGTAAGTTCTTTTTATAGAGCGGGTTCGCCTTGCGTCGTCTCGGCGTCAAACCGACGCGAACCTTCACCTGCGCGGCTTCATCGTAATCTTCGGCACTCGGATTGATGCAAACGACCAACCGTACCTGGCCTTCGCTATCAAAATAATTCTTGAACAGGTGTGTGATTTTCGAATCACGATAGGGAATCTTCTTAGAGCTTCCGATCTATTTTCACGCAGTATTTCTAAGGGAGTCCTCAGCGTCATCTGGCTGTTATTGAAATTCCTAGCCTCGCGCAGCCGTTGACCGGTCTTGTTAGTACGCTCACTGCCCGCTAAATCTACCAGCGACAGCTGATTGATGGTGATGCTCGCCCGGTCCTGAACGGTCAAGCTCCGTAACATCGTGCACAAACATGTTGTGGCTGTCATCCTCTCGAACCATTTTACTTTGCATCGTCCTAAAAAAAGAACAATAAAATATCATAAAACTCCTACCAAATTGATTCCAAAGCCTCACTTCTAAAATGTCGTTTCCTCGAGCAGATGGTACACGCAACTGTTATAAACCTCAGCGCATGTAATAATAACGGAGTAAATATTATCGCTCAGCCGCTAACCTCGGACGGTTCGGCCGATGTCTTCGACGCCAGCTTCGGATCGGTGTCCTTTCGTTTCATTCGATTCATCCTGAGTGCATGGCATCCGTTTCCGGCAGGATGTCGAACACGTTCAGCCGGTCCGGTTTGAAAACGAACTTCTTCGCCCGATAATCCAAGATGGTACGAAATAGGGTATCGAAACAGCGCGGCATTATGCCGCGGTACTGAACATCCCCGGTCATGGTATACGTTTTCCCATTGCCTGTTACTCCATAGGTAAAGAACAGCCCATTCTTCATACGGATCAGCGCTTCAATCAACGGTTGAGCCACCGTCGAGCACAGTTTGTGCTGCGATGCACCCGATTCGAATGCGTGCCGGAATAGGTATTAGGTTTCCTTTGGGTTTGAAATCTTATAGTTGATTACAATTTCGGGCGGTGTTAAGACATCCATATTGTGAGCGGCCACCCGCAGACAGCAAAGATCGGATTCGCACGGTAATGGACAAGCTCGACAGTAGACGTGAACTGTATTGAGTATTGCTTGGCAATTGTTGCCAGAATTTCCACGACTTGATAGAGGCGCTGCCCTTGGGAACACCTTGATAGTTGTTTTTTTGCCGCCTATCAACAAATAACCAAATTTGAAATAACTTTTCTATAAAACAATTTTTTTCTACTTACATCGTCTTCATTTTTGAAACAGTTGTAACGATTTAGAATGTAATACAGGTTTATCATTAATAGCACTTTCACACAACGAAAACGAAATCGCTAGCGAAATGCGAAACAAAAATATTGAAATACGCTGGCTGTGCTGGCTGACGAAGTGACGAACGAAAAAATGTTTGACATTTCTCGCTGTCGTGTTGCCGCTTGCCGCCAAAAAACTGCAACAAAAAAAGCTCCCGTGCATTTACCGATTTATGGCAAAGCAAGTTGCGGTTTCACCGAGAAATGGTATTTGTTATTGCTGATTCCGGTAAAATGAAGAAAACCGGAATATTCGTCACATTTTTTTAACGATTATCGGCATTTCGAAAATAATTACTGAAGTACGTGAATCCAAATTGCCGAGATGATGTAAAATGTTATTTTTTAACGAGATATCGTTAAAAATATTTTTTACCGTTGAATTCGGCATGAAATTTTACCGAGAGCAAAAATCAAAATTAAGTGTGTAAGACTATTGAAAGTATACCGTCAAACGGGATAACTTGCAACAGCGGGGTAACATGCAACAACGCTATATCGATCCAATTTACTGTACTTTTTGATCTGTTACATCAATTTTTAATTTATACCAGTCACTGAAGCCTCCCAGTTGGCTTCGAGGTATGACGCTGGCCGAATAAGCCAGTCGTCGTATGTTCGAATCTCAGCTGGGAGAGGCTGTTAGAGGCAATAGGATCGTAGTAACTGGCCCTGCAATTGTCCTGTACTCTAACAGCTGGCTGCGAAGTCTGTCGTATAAAAACAGAAGGTCAAGTTTCGATAATGGAATGTAGCACTTAGGCTTTGCTTTCCTTTGCTTTATCAGTCACTGAATCTAGTTGTTAACAGTTCAAAAAAACCTTAGATACTATTATGTTGATTTGATGCTGGTTTGGTGATTTTTAAAAAATCCCACAAGATGGTGTCAAATTCATCGCTAATTTTTCGTCAGTAAAACGTTTGAGTCGTCCACAGGCACTTCAAATAAAAGAAGCCTAACATGCATTTTTTATAGTAAAATGAACAATTAGGAAACAAAATAATTGATTTATGATTACTAGTTTTGTTTATCCTACTTGTTACCACGTTATTCGTAAAACACGTACTTAAACGGGGTAACTTGCAACAGCTGGTAGATATAAAAAGCTGTGTTCCGTTACCTTCAAGAGGCACGTTATCATTTAATTTTGCATCAAACAATACTAAAGCACACCTGAAGTGTGTAAGATACTTTCGGTAAGTCGGAAATATGATAGTTTTGCTCTGGATATACTGAAAATGGCCATAGAAGAGACCAACACGAAAATAACCTCACTGAGAGAATCAACCAGCAATATGACAATGTATAATTACGATCACTCGTAACGTAATGAACATTCATATATTACGTAACCGAGATATCGATGATTTTTAACTCTCCTGCTCCACTTCATGACGCGATTTTGCATAGTGGATATACGACGTGTAATGCGTTGTTACACAACTCCCGCTTCCCTAAGTACGTTACGTAATATGTGAATGGTCCTTAAATAAGACAGCTCTATCAGATCCAGACAAGAAATATCAACTGCATGAATAATATAAAAAGTTATTTCTGTAATTTCCGTTACGGGGCTCATAATTTTTTTTCATCAACGTAACATAGGACATTTATGCGCATATTTATAGCAAAAGCATTAAAAATCGCAAGTCGGATTATCATTTGCATACTCAAGTCAAAAGAAACTCATACAAATCTTTAAATTCGTTCAATTTCCAGAAGATATTGCTTGTTGCAAGTTACCCCGTTTTAATTAAAAATTCTACAACAGCCAATATTGATAGCATATTTTTTCTCAATAACTAACAGCTAATAACTTTGTATTCATTAAATGTCCTCAAATGTACAACAGATAAGTTTTCACTTGCACTCATAGTTGAGAACTGTTGCAAGTTACCCCGTTTGACGGTAATAAACATTTTGAAAACAAATGGCCAAATCAGTATCGGTTCCCCAACAAGTTGTGGGTTCGAATCCGGTTATAATCTCAGATTATAGCTTGGTTCGACCCATGCACGTTCCAGCATTGGACAAAAGGTAGGAGTCACAACGACTACTTGTTAAGCGTAGCTACCAATAACCCTCCCCCCTCCCCTCACCTTTCCGCTCTTTCACCTCCATTCCAAAAAAATTTCATTACTTTCCCCTACCGTCCCTTCATCAAAATGAAAAAAATATTAATTATTTGCTTGACCGCATTTCAAGGTCAAAACTAAAAACACGAGGTTGGTCTATAACGAATAGTTGCACTTTACTCAGTTTTAGATAGAAAACTCGATGGCTTCGTTTACGGCGAGTCTTTGTCCACTTTCCCGACATACGTAAGGCAAACTAGCATTATAATGAATCTTGATGCGAATTACATTCAAACTAACACTTAGCATCAATATTTCGTAATCGAAAAAAGATAATGTAAAAACATTCCTATCTTTGATTGCGTGAGAGCAACACGCCTTTTTGGAATGCTCTTCAACTTTTGGTCTTTCTTTAGCTCGTTAGTTTTTGATCACAATTTACTTTTAAAGTTACATTTTTCTATTTTTTTCACTGTGAAAACATCTATAGTGCATATACTGTGCTGAGGGAAGTTATGTGTGAGGATCCCGGAGAGGGCTCCTGGGTGTTTGTTTCCCGTTTCGAGCCATTACTTAGCGATGCTGTGGATCTCAATAAGAATCGTCATGTAAAACAGACGAAACAAACGAATCAAACCAGCGAGCGCAGCAGCAACCGTGAATTCTCAAAGGAATCCCAGTTTTTGAAAGTCATGCGATTGGAGGGAAACGATAACGGACCACGATTCCTGGTTCTAGAGCGACTCGATGAAGATAAATCGATGGACAAAGTAAGCCTATTTTTCATCAAAAAGGCGATGGACGCGATCACCCCAACGGTTGACATTACCAGAATGTAAAATGGCTGCCTGTTACTAAAGACTATCGATCGACAACAAGCGAACAAGTTGCTGAAACAAACCCAGTTTGGAGGACTACAGCAGATTAGTATTACTGAGCATTCGACGCTTAACCTTACACGTGGAACTATCTTTTGCTGGGACTTGACGCGACTCAGTGACGAGGAAATTCAGAGTGAACTAAAGGAAGCGCGCGTAGTGAAAGCCGAAAGAATGACACGATGCGAAGATGCGAAGACTACAGCTAATGGAAAATGTATCTTGACCAAACTCATGGCTTTTAGTCCTTGACCTTGAAATGCGGTCAGGCATTAATATTAATATATTTTTTGAAACGATGGTTCTACAATTGATGGAGGGACGGTAGGGGAAAGTAATGAAAATTTTGTGAATGGAGGGGAAAGAGTGGAAAGAAAGGGGGGTAATTGGTAGCTACGCTTAACAAGTTGTCGTTGTGACTCCTACGTTTTGTCCAATGCTGGAAGGTGCATGGGTCGAACCAACCTATAACACTAGTTAACCCTCAATTGATCAACCAAAATTTCAACGCAATCTGACCAACCGGGTACACCTGTACCCACTAATCCTTACTGTGCATCTTTAGCAGTTAAAACCTGATGAACCTTGATGTTGCTGTGTCCTTTATTCATTGTTGTGGGGCCATTAACAAATGATGACCACAGGGATGGTTCGATCATTTTGACTCAATTTTGATTCATTTGACAGTACTGCCTCAACCAAGCAAAATTTGATAAAACAATGTATGGGTCATTTGTAGAACTAGTTATTATCTACAAGTTTGCTAAATAATGCTAGACTGTAACTTATGTATTTATAGTGCTATAGGGCTGCAACCCCGTTGATAATCAAATGAACATTCGGTTGGCTACCAGCGGAATAGCAGCACCGAGAGTGGCATCAACGATACAGCAAAACTTTATTCAGCAATTTTGTAGATAGTAACTACAAAACTCCATTGCACAACGTTGTACGCTAAGGAAGTGGACCGCACCGATCAACAAAAACTATAAACTATGTTCTCCTTCTTGCTCCGCACACTTTCGGATCCATTTTTATCGATGAAATGATTAATATTATCATAAAGCACACCAACATCAAGGCTAAACTTGTTTATAAAACATATAACGTGGTCTTTTTAAATCACCGTACGTTATTCTGAAAAGAGTAAACTGAAACGTTAACGATAAGTTATAATTTAAAGTTTCACCGAGAAAAATCAATTTAAATCCGAAAAGGAAACCACAATTTCAATCGAAAGATCTCACTGTGCGCGAGTTTAAAACATTTTTGGGGATTCAAATAACATCTGGAGTAAATTACTCAATCATTCAGCATGAAATTGATGTGTGAAAAATAAATTCTTACTCATTAAGGTACGGGACGTTTCTAAATTCACCCAATTTTCCTTTTCCGTCGCCAATAAAAATACTTTGCCCACATACAATATAAGGTACACCGGGGCAAGTGGGACCTAAAAAATGCATAGTTTGGATTTATTCCACTGTGTTTTCTATACCTATGATTATTTTAAAATTCTTTCAGCACAGGAACTCTTCAGTGGTATCACTTCGAAGGATTAATTACGAAAAAGGCCTATCAATTTACATGAAATGAATCTGGAGGAAGATTTTCAAAATTTTGGCGATAGGTCCCACTTGCCCCATTTACCGGGGTAAGTGGGACCTATATTCAACTTTGATTAAAAAGCATAAAATAATAGTAAATTGTGTAAGTTAATATACAGCAATGTTGAAGCATTGCAAGAAGCAATCAAAAACAATATTTGTACGAAGGGTTCATTCAAAAATAGCGTAACAAAATCAGTTCACAACGGGCGACTTAATAATTTATATAAAACACAGATCGTGAGCAATTACGCTGTAAAGCATTATTGTAATGAAATGTAGTTGAATATGTCGTTATATCCAATTCTTGCGAGACGTAATTTAGGATTAACCATTGTTTAATAGCTCGAAAATACGCTTATGATCTGTTTGCTCTACCATACCCAATTCGGTAGAGCTACTCATGAGACATAGTTACGCTATAATAACCACAACACTTTATTGTTTCAATTCCAGATGCAGATTTGCTTAATTATATCAAATTTACCTTTCCAAATTCAATTAACATCGTTTAGGTGTTACCAAAATGTGAACAAACTGCTTGTTCCCTCACAAGCTATGCAGATGGGTTTCTTTTTTGGGGCCCCTTGGTTTAGTCTCTTTCGGTTTTATTTTAAAGCGTTACTGGTATAAATATTATGTAATTGAACTGAAAATGTTAGGTAGTTCATCTAAAAAATATATTAAGACAGGAAGTTTTGTACTGAAACACTTTATTTTTAATAGGTCCCACTTGCCCCGGGTGCTTTGAAGTGCCGACCATATTTCGACCCATTTTTTTAATGCCGTTTGTCAAATTAAACAACTAGTTTTCGGGTGTAATTTGTTAATACATTCATTATGTTTACCTACTGTCAGAAAAATATGTACTTTTACGTAAAGCCTGTGGCCAAAATATCATTTATAAAAAGGTACGTCAAACTTACAACGCAAATTGAAAATAACGCTCAAATTTAAAGTCCAATGTTGATGTGTGGAATGCGTGTTATAAGTAATCTATAATTTTAATGCATGCGTCTGAGTTGTATCTTGCATTTCTAGAAAGGTTCGGTTTGAGAAAATGAAGTTGAAGAAAGTTATGATCTCCGTTCCCACTTACCCCGTATTCCCACTTGCTCCGAGGTACCTTAAATATGTTATAACTATTTTCTTAAGTCTGTAAGTAATCTACTGTTTTTTATAAAAAGAACATCAAAGCTACCTGTTCTTCCACTAGAACTAGGCCATAGGCTGAAAAATAGAAGCAATCGTTTAATGGGCCGAAAATACCCTCCCGTGCCCTATATCGTGTCTGGTGGCCTGGCAACTGGATATTCAATGAGGAACTCCATCGTCGATATCATCAACGGCCGACAGAAAAAGAAATTCGTGAACGTATGTGACATTGGATCGGACACACCTTGAGAAAAGGAGCGAACGAGATCTGCAGAGAAGCACTCGGCTGAAATCCGCAAGGACAGCGTAGACCCAGAGGCTCCGGGCGACGCCGCTTAGCCAATGACATCTGGGCTGTAGACGAGAACCTGTCCTGGCGACAAGTAAATGTCATAAGTGGTGGATAGGAAAATTGCAGAGTTAATCATTATCTACAATATTGGTGAACTAAGTATAGTTTTATCTTTTGTATTAACGGCGTTATTGGGTTGCTCCCCCGTTGGTCTCAAAAAGAGCGCTATTTTTGCTACAAACGACATTGCAGTCCTATAGCCCCATAAATACAAAAGATTAAACCGAACATGCTTCAGCAATATTGTAGACAATAATTAATTCTACAATTACTCTATACACTACTTTTTCGAATTTTGTTTGACTAAGGCGCAGTGGTCAAAAGATGAAAATCGAAACGAAAAGAGCAACGCAAGCCTGACCACGCAAAAAAGTCACGAGTGTATGTTTAGACCACGCAAAAAAGTTGATAATGTATATAAAAATCAGTTGTTTTTATATGGTCATAAATATATTTGTGATATGATCAACATTTCCCATTCTCGTCCTTTTTACATGAAATGGGTGAGTGGGTACTGGTGTACCCGGTTGATCAAAATCGGGATATTTAACTTTGACGATCAAAAACTAAAATTTTTTTCTAAACACGTTTTCATATATATGGTTAAATTTATGAGTTATCGGCCAAGTAATGAGGATTTGGAGTATTTTCGCGTGATTCCAAAAGGATCATGCCGAAACTAGAACACAAAACCTGAAAAGAGTACAGGTGCACCCGGTTGATCAATTGAGGGTTAACAGCATTTATAAACTCAGTAAGCTGAAGGTGATTTTTCATGTAAAATTGGCTGCTGAATCCGAAAATGAGGTCAGAAAAAGTTAAACTAGAATAGTTTTTGAGATATGCACAAAAGCTGAAATTTTGCTTAAAGAGAGATAGTAGGGGAATGTCCCCGGTTATGAGACAGGTTTTGATTTTTGGTCGTAGCTTTTGAACGGATTATTTAATTCGAAATCTTTTTAAAGCATTTGAAAGATTGAAGACGTATGTTTTTGCTAAAGACATATACTTTAAATTAATATATTTTTTGCTTGAAACAAAAAAGTTCTAGCGAAATTGGGAGACATAGAATTTTTTGACCAAAAACAAAGTGTCCCCGGTTGTGAAACACTTCGAAAAATCCATAAAAGAAAATAAAACTAAAGAAGAAAATAAAGATATATGAAATGAAAATAAAATATAACATTCATTTATTTTCGGAGAACACCTTAAATGCAAAGTAATTTATCAGTTTCTTAAGTTAATCATCTGAATCTAAATTGTAATCAATGTATCTAAAAACAGTAAGTTCGAGATCTTAAATATGCGGATTTGACTCTCATATGAAAAGTGTATTGAAAATGTTTGTGATCATTAAAATATTGAATAATCGTTTGTCTGAAGTTTTCATTACCGGAGAACTTCACTGTTTCACAACCGAGGCGAACGACAAGTTTGTAAAAATTTATGTAAAATTTTTTGAGTAAATTATTTCACTTAAAATTTGTCTCTGTAATGAAATAGAGGTTCAAAACTGTGGTTATATGCATTTTACAGCCTTTTTACCTTTGTTATACTATATAACAAAGGTTTAGGAATTGGTCGAAAAACACGAAGTTGATCTAAGGCCCGGAGGGCCGAGTCACATATACCAATCGATAGGGTTCGACGAATTGAGCAATGTCTGTGTGTGTGTGTGTGTATGTGTGTGCGCTGCTTATTTTCTATCGCCTATTTCTCGGAGATGACTGAACCGATTTGTCTGCTATTACTTTTGTTTGAAAGGTACTATTGTGAAGAATATTACTGTTTGCTTGTTTCGTGGTTCGACTATTCGTCTAAAAGTTATAAGCAAAAATGTGAAAACTACGTGACACGATTTTTTCCGGAACCACACAACCAATTTCAACGATCTTAAGACCAAATGAAAGCTCTTACTATTGATAAACTTTTTGCCACGTTTTATTGAAAACAAACAAGTGGTTTAAAAGTTAGCCTTAAAAACCAGTTTTGACAAGGTTCAAATGATCGCCTGTTTCTCAGAGATGGCCAAACCGATTTATGCGCTATTAGTTTCATTTGGCAGGTAATATAGCCGGATAGATCACTATTGAATGGTTTTTTGGTTGGACGTTTAATTTGAAAGTTATGAGCAATCGTATACACCACACCAAAATTAACAATTATTTATAATGATTTTAACCAATATAATTTACCTAATATCAATTATTTTTATATCAAACGAGAGGTTTTGACACTACGAATATATATACCAAATTTCATAAGAATTGGTTTTACCAGTCAAAAGATATTAACCCTCGAACACTCGCGCCAACTTTTGTAACACGGTTACTCGCGCGCACAATAACCCAAACCAAAGAAAACGTGCGTACTAGAGTTTTGACTAGGAAAACTTGGTTTAAAGTTTATCAAACCTTTGGGAGAGTTTCTTGAAATTGAATGCCCTACCGTCTGATAGAATTTAAATTTTGATTAATCCCCCTAAAAGTGAAATAAAAAAATTGTTTTTCTTCAGTTTCAATATAACACATTGATGTGTTCTGCAAAGTTTTAGAGCATATTATTACAAGGAATTTTGCTGAAGACAGTAACCTTCTATCTCTTCAGCGAAGATAGAGAAATCTTATTTATTGTATATGCATTTGTAAAATCAGTTTGTCTATTTTAGCTCTTTTTGTAATTGTTGTATGACTTTTTCGTTTATTACAAAGTTGTACAATCAGTAAAAATACACAACTTTGCTGAATATAGTATACCTCTATGTTTGTATGTTTGCTTGTTTAGGAACTGTAGAACTTTGATTATAAGATATACCCTGCTTTTGACCCCGAATTACTCGACTACCAACAGATGGATACATTTTAAACATTTTACATTTGCTGATAGTTTTGCTGCATACAGACACCATTTTTCCATATGAAGAAACGAGAGAAAATTCCAGTTGAAGCCAATTGCGGTACACCTCACATGCTGCTTGCTTCTTTTCTGTGATGTCGGTTTATGCTGATTTGTTTTCCTAACAATTTAAAGTATTATTACATTGAATAATTCTGACATTTCGCTCATAACAAGTTTATTAAAGAATATAAGTTAGTTAAACAACGATTTGTAACTTTATAACAATATGGCTTGAAACCTGCACATGTTGTACAAAATACAACAGCGTGAGTAACCGAAGGTTAATAAAAATTGATGAAATTTATTCAAGAAAACTTTATTAATGAGAATCAGATAGAATGGCATGACAGGAAAATATGCATAGTTCAAAAACCCATAAACTAGACCTTTACCACGCAATGTATATGTTAAAGAATAATATTTCTTCTTACAACTTACTTTTACTTGCACTTACGCACATTAGTAACAACTTACTCAGCAATTTCATAAGAAAAGGAACTATCAAAATTTATAAGTGCTGTAAAACGGGCTAACATTGATCACCGGGGTAATATTGATCAAATGGACCATTCGCATAAATAAGTGAAATAAACCACTACTGCCAACTTTCCTGAACTGACCAATGTTACCCCGTTTTACGGTACTTCTATTTCGTTCAAAGTTTGCAAACTTATTCAGTTTCCAAAAATTTTATGTAAACAAAAGCACCACGTAATCTTAACCAATAGATGAATTATTTTCCGAAGACGTGTAGATTTCTATCTCAAATAGCAAGTAAGACCGCATAACAAAGGTTCCTTTCACCACTAGGTGGATTAAATCAGGTTTTTCTATTTTATTTGATAGACAAAAAAATCAAACTTTTTCGGGCATGTTTTTCGAACACATTTCCTACAAAACATTCTAAAACCTGTATTTTGATTGTTGTTCACTCAAAAGGTAGAGTACACTGAGACGAGCCGTTGGTAGTAATATGGTAGTGCCAGTTTAATAAATACATCAAAAACGATGGGTGTTTCACAACCGGAGCCGTTTCACAACAGGGGACAATGCCCTACATGTACATAAATACAAATTTCTCTGGCTGCGAAGCACCAATTTTAAATCTCTTTTTTTCATAATAAAGCTTTAAAATTAATGCACTGCAGCCGGAGATATTTGTATTTATGTAGGGTATGTTGCTGCTTCGTCGTAATTACCTATTCCTGTCCTATCCAACACAAATTATTAAAAATACCAGCGATTTTTATGACACACAATGCAAAATTAGCAATTCCCTAATATTTTAGTTTGTTGCCTCTCATACGCGATCAATCAAAGTGAGGTGAGATCTTTTCAAATACTTTTTTTCATTGAAAAATTCCTAGCAGCCAAATTTCCAACATTTTTTCGTGCGACGAAGAAGAAAATGTCGACTAATCGTTTCAATTTCCGTCATTCATAAAATGAAAATAACTTACGCAACGCATTGTTGTTATTCTGCAGCCGGGAAAACTTGCATAACCTACAGAAATTTTGCAGAATAACATTTGTCATGCTGTACTACACAAATATATGTGCGCTAGCTTCGTAAACATTATTGTGATTTTTAGTTCGGACGATGAAAAATTTTGATGGACGGATTTTAAAACGGTACGACGAATTTAAGATTTAAAGTTAGTTGCGTAATTTCAATCAAATGCTTCATTAATCGCTTTTTAGTGAATTCAAAGGGCACGGATCGGAAGGTAAGTGCGTTTGAGTCAAATCAGCAGCAGAGTTTTTGGAGTATTCATTAAATCCAGCCAAGAAATGATGAAAATTAGAGTGGCTTTCCTTACACCGGCGGGAATTAGAAATAAACCCTAGATGTACTTTCTTTCATTGAGAAAAATTTCAACTCTTGCGCATATCTCGAAAACTATTCTACTTTAATTTTTTCTGACCTCATTTTCAGATTCAGCGACCAATTTTACATGAAAAATCACCTTCAGCTTACTGAGTTCACGCTTTTTGTTTTATTTTGTAACTAGTGTAATCAGAGGTTATAACCGGATTTGAACCGACATCACCCGCCAGGGCGTGTGGCTCGCTGGTACCCGTGTACCCTTGAGTCCAGCGCTTCTATGGCTCAAAGGTACACGGGTACCAGCGAGCCACATGCCCCGGCGGGTGTAGTGGATTCAAATCCAGTTATAATCTCTGATTATAGCTTGGTTCGACCCATGCGCCTTCCAGCATTGGACAAAAGGTAGAAGTCATAACGACAACTTGTTAAGCGTAGCTACCAATTACCCCCCCCCCCCTCCCCTTCCTTTCCACTCTTTCCCCTCATTCACAAAATTTTCATTACTTTCCCCTACCGTCCCTCCATCACTTGTAGAACCATCGTTTCAAAAAAATATTAAATCTATCTTGATATATGATCTGGGATAGCTAACGAAAACGATCGATGTCGGAATATACAAGTGTAGAGTCGAATTGTATGTCCCCACTCCGCTTATGTGCAAAAACTGTATGCGTTTTACAGGCACACGAAAAAGCATTGCAAAGCTTTACCAGCTTTACCACGGCAATGTATTAACTGTGGAAAAGACCAATCAGCTTTAGACCGCTCGTGTGCGATATACCAGAATGAAAGGGAAATTCAACGTATTCGTGTTACCGAACGAATCTCCATTAAAGAGGCGCGTAAAAGAAAAAGACAGCAGCAGGTTACTCAAGCTCCAGTTAACACACGAAGTTTTGCCCAAGTTACAAAATCGCAGGAAAACGAAATCAAAAGCTCTTCCCATTTAACGACACCGCAGATTTCAACAATTCAATGTGACGAAGAAGTACAACTATCTGCTTCTGGTAAGCCGATACTTACTCCAATAGCTAAGACGAACACCGACAATCTGATGGCCGGCAGTAACTCACCGATGATATTTGCCGACACGGCGAATACAACGATGACGTGAACGATGACGACAAAGACGAGGACGACGACACCAAAGCAGGAAAGCTCACAGCTCAAGGTTAACAAGGAACAGTGTCAAGAACCTCTCCGAGAACAGAGAACAATCGATAAATAATGCATCTAACGAAGTAAGTACAACGGATACAGAAACAATGCAAATCATTTTGCCTTGCGAGACCACTTCATTAGAAACGCCGTGTCGTAACCTTAGAACTAGAAATCATTAGTCTACAAGAAACACACTTTGACCATAGTAGAAAGCTTAGTTTAAAAAATTATAAAATTTACTATACGATAGATAATTTTCATTTCCATGACTCAGGAGGTACTGCATTATGCATAAATGAAAGAATACAATCTGTAGAAATCAATTTAAACACCGATTTACAAGCAGTTGCAGTACGGGTATATTTCCCTTTCGAATTCACAATTTGTAGTCTTTACATTCCTCCTAATTTTAACATCTCAAAAACTGACATAGAGCATCTAATCGAACAGGCCTACACCTTTGCTTATTACTGTTGATCTCAATGCTCACAGTGTATCGTGGGGTTGCTCATCAAATAATACCAAAGGAAATGTGATAGAAGCGGTAATAGAATCAATGAACCTAAATATTCTGAATAATAATGGATCGTACACCCACTTTTGTCAAGCAACCAAAAATTTATCTGCTATTCATTTCGTATAACATTCGCTGGTTCTGCATTGCCGAGCCACGTTTGTATCCATAAGGTTCGCATACCTGTGGTTCTATGTACCTCGAGTCATGAACTGCTTTAACCGCAAGCAATTAGGCCACACAGTTGCTTACTGCTGCAATAAGACACGATGCGGAAAATGTGAAAATAATCATGTTGACGATTCATGTAATTTAAATATTGTAAAATGTTTTTATGTCTTATTGTCTTATTTACAAACAACGTAGAGATAAACTAGAACGATCCCTGAAAGAACGCTCCAAGCGTTCCTATTCAGAAATATTAAAGAAAGCCACAATTACTACTATTGAATCATCAAATCCTTTTGACATACTGTCATCAGATGAATCCTGCTCTGATGATCCTCAAATGGGTCCTTCTTTTGCTAATCCCAGTGAGTCCAGTAAGAGAAAAAATTCTTCAACTCACTAATTTCGCAGTAAAAGTTCAAAAATAGTACAAATTGACAAGACGACAGATAAAACAAGTCATGCTGTTGAAAACTCGAGGCAATATCCCCCAGGGCTTCGAAATTTAAAATCTCAAAGTGAGTTTCCAATGCTTCCAAAAGCCTACAAAATTCCAACTATTCCTGCTACAACGTCAGAAAATCAAAATAAAACAGGACTTACAGTTTACTATACAGTTTTCTGACATAGCTGATTGGATCTTAGGAACTTTTAATATTCCTGTTCCATTAAAAAACTTTATAATAACATTGTTACCATCGTTTAGATTATTTTTAAAACAGATAACATCTCAATGGCCCCTCATTGCTGCGATCGTATCCTTTGATGACTAATTCGACAGCAAGCTTAAAAGATTCCATTTCTGTTTTACAATGGAACTGTAGAAGTATTGTTCCCAAAATTGATTAACCCTCTAGTTCCCAACCCTGCCAATTGGCGAGCTTCAGGAAAATCGTTATAAATCTACTATGCTTATTCGTTTTATGTTGGTATCCACTGATACCTGCTCATTATAGTCTAATGTTACTATTCGAGTGGTTTGTTTGTTTTATTACGTTAATTTGAAACAGATATTTCGTGCGAAACTTGAAAAATGCAGAGTGCAATTCAAATTGTAAATTGTAAATAGCTTATTTCTTGGAATAAATGAACAAAAAAATTATTGGTGAGTAGCTGATAAGTTGTACTTCATGATAAAAAAGGAAATTTGCGATAAAAAGTTTAGGAACTGGTCGATTTTTATCAAGGAATTTTTTTTTTGGCAATTTGACAACGTGTTGTTTCCGTTGTATTTATTGATTTTTTCGAGCTTAAGCTAAAAATTATTGTTATAGGCCTTGTTAGCTTCTTTTATATGCCTTGAAAAATACACAAACATGCAGTGGCATTAAAACGGAAGGGGAATTTATAGGACTTATCACCTAATTTTCAGTGCGCCTTTTTGACGAGCTGCAATATAGCGCTTTATAGCTATATCACAAATCATTTTTGCATTTTATGGTATTGAAAACCATAACCCTATAACCAAGAAACAGATTCAATGAAACCCGGCGAATTTTGCTGTTTAACGACACAATCTTGATAAGCAAGATTATTCAAAATGGGATCTATCATAGACCATTTTAACTGCAAATTTTAATCTATTCCGCTTAATAAGTTTGTGTAATTGTAATTGAGTGAATTACCTGTCGATAAAAAATTGTAGTGAACAAATGTGTACAACAAAAATGAAAAACCCAATTTATCAAACAAATTACATAGATGAGGATTTAAGTTTCATGTTCTATCAGACTCTAATGGTTTTTCAATGGTTACAGTTTCAAAGCATATTATGGTGCAGGCAATCCTGAGTTGGGAGCAGCTACTAATGTTGTTGTTCGCCTTTCTAAAATTTTACCGGATCTTTACACGGACAATGACTATAGACAACGATGAACTGGAAGTGGTTGATGAGTTTATATTTGGGATCTCTGGTCACCGCCGACAATATTACGGGTAAGGAGATTCAATTATGCATTCAAGCTGGAAGTCAAGTCTAGTTTTCCTCCGCAAGACGCTTCGATTAACCCCTCTGAGGTCTACTTCATTTTTAGCACCGCAAAATTCACTAAAACGGCCGTAACTTTTTCATCTTTCAATATTTTTTCACCAAATTTGGGAATTTTTTCGAAAATATTTTCTGTTTTCATAACATCTATAGATAATAGCCATATGTCATATGGTCCCGGAGTTATTCCGGAGGTCCTTGGGGGACCGTGATATGGCTTTTTTAGATAAAGTTGCCAAATATTTAAAATTTGTTTAAAATCTGTTGATTTTTGTAAACATATCACGTGCCATCCGAATCCGGGGGACACTATAAATGCGGAACCGGTTCCCATAAAGGAACATTTCACCATCAGTAAAGTATGTCGTGTCGCATGTCAAAAAACATCAGCACTCGACAAAATAGCGATTGGCGATCATCTCATGTCTCTCAGAGGTCGTATGACCGGTTCCGGGCCCGGGGAGGGTTTCTTTTCTGATTCAAGCACGGAACGGATTTCGAAGGAACTTGTCTGGGACCTGGAATCGGCCATATGACCAAAAATTTCAGTTGAAGCTCATTATAACTAGTTCCATAAATACTAGCACTGTTATAGATGTTCTGAAATGAATGTCCCGAATTAAATCGAAAAATTTCGCAACTTTTTTGCACCCAGGTGTCCAACCCCGCCGATTGGCGGGCTACGATTTTTTATAAATAATCAAACTATTCCTGAACTTAATAATTAGAGAATATTTTTTCCATTATTCTGGCCACGAAATGAGCATTTTAAAGTTTTTTCAAGCAAATCAAAAATTTGGGCACTAGAGGGTTAACTTAAAGTTATGATTAATGATTCGAAGTGCGACGTTTTTACTCTTTGTAAAACATGGCTTACTTCAAATGTTAATGTCAGTTTTCTCGATTTTAACATTTTTCGTAATGATCGAGATATTCCTTATGGAGGAGTACTCCTAGGAATTAAAAAATGTCATTCATTCTATCGTATTAATCTCCCACGCTTGAACGAAATAGAAGTTGTTGCTTGTCAAATCACAATTCAGGGCAAAGACCTATGTATTGCTTCTATAGACATCCCTCCAAGAGCACTATAGTACGACAACAAATGCTTTTTAATATAATTGAACTTCTCCCCTCACCACGACTGATTTTAGGAGATTTCAATTCTCACGGTGTAGCTTGGGGTTCGCATTACAATGATAACCGCTCCACCTTAATTTATAATTTTTGTGACCATTTCAATATGTCTATATTAAAAAGAAGTGACATGACTCGAGTCCCTAGGCCTCCAGCGCACCCAAGTGGATTAGACATTTATTTATTTACTACGTCTTCAGAATTAGTACTGTACAGACTGAAATCTATGATAATTGCCTTATGCTAATTTTAAAACGATCTCGCCCTTCGTGAAAATCGATAACTTCTAGATTGTTTAACAAGTTAAAACATTTCTCTAACGGATGGTTTTGTCCAAAAACAGTTCTATGCCTTACAACATGCAGCAAACATTCGATTAGCAAACGTTGGCGGGTTCGACGCGGTGGAACAAAAACTACAAGGTATACAGCCTTAAGGGTTGTACGAAAGGGTGACGTAGGACTATATCAGATCATCAGATCAAAGACTAATGTAAACTGCATTTCTGGCATATGTATGTTTATAAGAATCTTTGAGTGCCATTGTTTAAGTGAATGTTTAAAAGAGAAGATCGAAATATTCAGATTCAATTCTTGAATTCTTGGCTTTGAAAATACGTGGACGGGGATTCACAAGTACAATGCCTGCAACCTTTGAGACATCGAAATTTCACTTAAAAATCACTTGTGTGCATCATAAAGGTTGAATTGGTAATGAATTATCCTCCTACCACAGGGGTGAGGGGCCTCAAAGTATCATAAAATAAATATATTCATACCTCCAAAAATCCCCACAAATTTGGTGCCATTTGCTTGATTAGTTATCGAGTTATGAAGAAATTTGTATTTCATTTGTATGGGATCTCCCCTTCTTAAAGAAAGCAAAGGTTCTAATCCACCATAGAAAAAATCCCCCCCCCCTTCTGTTAAAAGACGGATGGGTCTCATTATACCATAGAAAAAATTCCTGCCTTCTAAAAACCCCACATGCCAAATTTGGTTTCATTTGCTTGATTAGTTCTAGAGTTATGAGGAATTTTATATTTCATTTGTATGGGAGCCTTAGAAGAAGAAGGGGTCAGAGTACACCATAGAAAAACATCTTACCTCCAAAAACCCCCACAAACCAATTTTGGCTCGAATAGTTCTCGAGTTATAAGGAAATTTGAATATTATTTGTATGAGGTGTCCCCCTCCTAAAGAAGGAAGGGGTCTTAATTTACCATAGAAAAAATTCTTGCCTTCTGAAACCCCTACATTCCAAATTTGGTTCGATTTGCTTGATTAGTTCTAGAGTTTTGAGGAAATTTGTATTTCATTTGTATGGGAGCCCCCTCTCGCAGAAGGAGAAGAGGTCTCAGTACACCGTAGAAAATTAATCCTGCCTTCTGAAACCCCCGCATGCCAAATTTGGTTCCATTTGCTTGATTAGTTGTTGAGTTTTGAGGAAATTTGTGTTTCATTTGTATAGGAGCCCCCCTCTTACGTCCCCCTTAAAAATGCTCTCTTACACCCTTAAAAAATTGCTGGTCATTTTATCTATCCAACGACATATAAATTGTTCAGTTTCGTTCAGTAGTTTAGTTGTTATTAGCATTTGAAATCTTTCATTCAAACGTTACACTTCTATTTTCGTTTTCACAAAGTGCTACCCAGTCCCAGTATAGTAAACAAAGACATAGTCCTACGTCAAAAAGTTTGCTAGTCGCAAGAGACCTGGGCAATCAATCCGGTTGCTCAGCACGTCAAAAGCAAACATTCGTTGAAGGTATATGCGTCATTGGTGCAAAGACTCCAACCTTATCAGAAGGCATCTTTGTTCGTAGGGCGGTAATCTTTGCGGGCGTTCCATGGTAGTCGTCGTAAAGCGAAACGAACGAAACAGCGTTGCACTCTTTCAATGCGAGCAATGTGAGTTGCGTGGTATGGTGCCCAAATTTGAACAGCATATTCGAGGACACTTCGTACAAGAGAGCAATAGAGTGACTTCAATGCGTAGACGTCACAAAATTCACGAGCGTTACGCCGGATGAAGCCAAGCATAGCAAAAGCCCTAGAAGTTGTCGCACTAATGTGTTCGTTGAAACAGAGTTTGCAGTTCATCGTCACTCCCAAGTCATTTATCGATGTAACACGATCCAAGCTGAAACCGTTTACTGTGTAGTCATAAGTAACCTGCGACATATCATTATGTTCGTCATCTTTACGGTTAGACTGTTCATGGAAGGTAATCCTTGATCCCCATTTACTACCGGTAGTACCGGTGGTAGCGACCATTTACCCATTTTAATTACAATTAGTAATGAATCAAATCGCAACCCCTCGATCGATATTCCGTCTGATTTGACACGGAATATAGATTGTAAATTATATGAGGAAAACATTTCAGAAGCTATTGAATCAATTCAACATCTTCCTCCACTTGTTGAATATGATTTCCTCGCTGGTTTGATTCTCAATGCCGCAATACAGACGACTTCCCGCTCCATGGTGGGACTAAAAGTGCTCCGAAGTCTATACAGAAAAATCTGTCGCGTTTAACGCCTTTCGGAAGAAAGGTAAACCCGAAGACTTCATACGATACACTAGGCTGACCAGATGTCCCGGATTGTGCGGGACTGTCCCGGATTTGGATGGCTTGTCCCGGATTACCAAGCGTCCCGGAAAATGTCCCGCATTGATTAATTTTTAAATCGTGCCAGTTGAATGCTGAAACGCTCAGAGGAATGCTACATATGAGTTCTAAGAGGTTTTTAAGAAGTTCCCTATTTATGAATTATTGTTGAGACAAGTACATTCAACTGAAAAATTTGAGTTATTTTGTAATATTTGCCTCTAAATAACTTTGTTATACCGTGAACCGCCGTACATTTGAACGATTGCTCAGCAAACTAACGCGGTTTGTTTTTCATTTGATCAACTGGCGACCTTGCATATGCTGCACTTGTATGAATTGGCCGCCTTGCTATTTGTTATTATTTTGGCGTTTTGATTTAGTTGGCAATTATACCGGCGGCGAATATTTCGTTCTCTCAGCAAACTTTTATCAGAATAGTCGAGAAAACAAATGTGGAGGACGCTAGATCAGTACAAACAAAATTTTACTGGACACGTCGTGCAAATTAGCAGAGTTCAAATCAAAAGTGTTAAGATTAAACACTGGCAAACGAACGGAGGTCCATGGTATACTATAGTAGAAGCAATTTAGCAAATAAGTCATTCATTATGTCCGGCCGTCGGTCGTCGTCGTCAGCATGATGTCAGGATGGCTCGTGCTGTTTTAAACAATCATCGCCATACAATTTGATCTTGAGCCTCTCGTCGTCAGCTTCCCAGGCGTCTTTCGACGTGGTCGAGCCATCTGGCACGTATGGTCCCCCTGTCACCCGGCATCCTTACGACGTGTCCGGCTCGTAGTCTACCGCCTTTCGTCAGATGTACGATGGGAATCTCCTCAAGCAATGCCTTATGATTTATATGCATACGCCACTCTTGGCTTTCACTTTGTACTCAACCAAATACGGTTCGCAGCACATGCCGCTCAGACACGGCAAGGGTGCGTATGTCCACCGTGAGCAGCATCACAGATTCAACTCCATAAAGAACTACTGGTCTAATAAGAGTTTTGTACATTGTCACTTTCGTACGATGGTATATGCTTCTTGATCGTAGCGTTTTGCAAAGAGCAACGTAAGCTTGCATTCCCGCGTGCATGCGGTGCTGGATTTTTTTTACTAGTGTTGTCCACGGCCACCAGTTATGTCAAATATGCAAACTCACTACCATTTCTAGTTCGACGCCGGCTTACCGGGTTACCGGTATACCGTCCGTGGGATTCGCGCACTTGCCAGTTTGAGCCTTTTCTTTTCATGTATTTGGGCTCCGTTGCATTTATTTTTAGCCTAAACTCCTCCCTTTCAGTCTGGAGTAGATTGCCTCCGCCGTCCCGCATTCGTCCAAAAAAAATCTGGTCACTTTACGATACACAGAACTTGAATCCAAATTTAAAAGCTTAATTCAAGTAAAGCAACGCGGATATTGGCAAGTTCGTAAACGAATTATCAAGAGAAACATCAATGAGCACTCTTTGGAACACGGCCAGAAGAATACGAAACCAAAACGTAGTCAATGAAAGCGAGGAATCTTCAAGTCAATGGATTAATTTTGCAAAGAAAATATGTCCAGACTCTGTTCCTACGCAAAAACATGTTCATGTTTTGCGAACAACGATTGCGATTCAACTCAAAATATGATAGAATTACCATTTACAATAACAGAATTTTCCATTGCTCTGCTTTCTTGCAAAAAGAATGCTCCTGGGTTAGATAAAATCAAGTTCAAGTTATTAAAGAATTTACCCAACATTGCCAAACAATGACTATTGACCTTATTCAATAAATTCGTCGAACAAAATATTATTCCAAGAGAATGGAGACAAGTTAAAGTAATTGCCATCCAAAAACAAGGTAAACCTGCTTGTGATCACAACTCATATCGACCGATTGCAATGCTATCCTGCATTCAAAAATTGCTAGAAAAAATTATTCTAAGGCGTTTTTTTTTCATGTGTGGACTCATTACTGCGGCCAGTATAATAGTTGATCTATTGTAATATCGCCCGGGTGTTTGCTGTATGACCTGCACTGCATTTCTTTTTGCTATAATCGCTATTGAGTGAGCGATATGCTTATTAAATTTTATGCGTGCTTGCGTATATTGGGGTTTACCCTTCCTTCAAAGCTTGATCTACTTTACCCACTTATTCCTCGCTGCTAGCACTGCCCTGGCGAGGAACGAATAACCTCTGACCAATACACTTAACTTTAGGAGGGACATTTGCACTGTCAAGAGGCTTCAGAGGGTAAATATAGAATTCAGCACGAAGGAAGGGCAAATAGAGGGGCCTGAGAATAAACCCATGCTAAAGTCACTTGACATCGAATGGCTTGATTCTACTAAGATTCGAACCCACGACCACTCGCTTGTCAGAGCAGACTCGGTAACCTTTCTAAGGCGTTTAAATCATTGGATAGAGTCAAATGATATTATCCCATACCCAATTCGGATTCCGCAGAGCCAAAGGAACACATGATTGCCTTGCATTACTTTCAACAGAAGTTCAGCTAGCTTATGCTCGCAAAAAACAAATGGCATCAGTGTTCTTAGATATTAAAGGGGCCTTCGATTCAGTTTCAATTGATATTCTTACAGATAAACTTCACCAACAAGGATTTTCCCCAATTTTAAACAATTTTTTAGATAATTTATTATCTGAAAAACACGTCAACGTGTCGAATTAGTTACATGGGTCTTCCCCACGGCTCGTGCTTAAGTCCTCTACTTTATAATTTTTATATCAACGACATTGACAGATGTCTTACAAACTCATGTACAATAAGATAATTTGCAGACGATAGTGTAGTTTCTACTACCGGCCCTACAGCCAACGATTTACAAAGACCATTGCAAGATTCTTTAGCCAATTTATCAACTTGGTCTTTGCAGTTAGGTATCGAGTTTGCTGCAGAAAAAACTGAACTATTAGTATTTTCTAGAAAACGTGAACCAGCTCAGTTACAACTTCAACTGATGGATAAAACGATTTCTCAGGTTTTAGTACATAAATATCTTGGTCTTTGGTTTGACTCCAAATGCCTTTGGAAATGTCATATAAGGTATTTGATTGAGAAATGTCACCAGAGAATCAATTTCCTTCGTACAATAACCGGAACATGGTGGGGAGCTCATCCAGGAGACCTCATCAAACTTTACAAAACAACGATATTATCTGTTTTAGAATATGATTGTTTCTGTTTTCGCTCCACTGCAAACATCCACATCATTGAACTTGAGCGGATACAGTATCGTTGTTTACGTATGGCCTTAGGATGTATGCACTCAACCCACACCATGAGTTTAGAAGTATTAGCAGGGGTTCTCCCATTAAAAGACCGCTTTTGGAATCTTACCTCTCGTATTCTAATTAAAGGCGAAGGTTTGAATCCATTGGTAATTGAAAATTTTGAAAGACTGCTCGAGCTTCAGCGGCAAACTCGTTTTATGACTATTTATTACAACCACATGACTCAAAATATTAATCCTACATACTCCTCGAATTCCGCGAACTTGCCAAATATTTACGATTCTACTGTATTTTTCGACACGTCTATGCTGGAAGGTACTCGTAATATTCTCAATCATTTACGCACACTGCAAATCCCACAAATATTTTGTAACAAATTCCAAAATATCAACAGCATTAACATGTTTTACACAGATGGATCACTTCTGGATGGATCCACTGGCTTTGGCGTCTTCAACGTTAATTTCACCGCTTCTTAGAAACTCAATAATCCTGCCTCTATTTACATCGCTTTGGATAACCAATAAATTCAAACTCTCAGAAAAGTTAAGCCAAAAATTAACTTTTTAGAGTGTAGCATGGGAGCTAATATTCGCTTAACTTTTCTGAACAATTAACTTTTCCGAGAGTCCACTGTAATTAAATAGATAAGTAAATAAATAGATAAATCCGGAGTGATTCGCGATAAGGGCGCAACTTACGAGGTGTAAACAATGAGGAATATCACTGTGATAGTTTGCCAGTACATTTTCAAGTCTTAATTTAAATAAAAGTTAAAAAAATCAAGTTTAATGACATAAATTGGTGTAGAATAAATCAATCTTATAATTTCCCAACAATACTGCATAAAGCTTTCAAGCTCAAAATTTATGTTTTATACCTAAAAATAAAAAATAAGAAAACTTATCCAATCTAATTCTACTATGTGTATTTATTCAATGACAGATACGTATTTCGCCTACGACTTGCAGGCTTCCTCAGTGTCTGTTTTCGAACAGTTCGAAAACAGACACTGAGGAAGCCTGCAAGTCGTAGGCGAAATACGTATCTGTCATTGAATAAATACACATAGTAGAATTAAATTGGATAAGTTTTCTAATTTTTTATTTTTAGGTTTCGTATTCTACTACGACGCTCCAAAAACTTCAGTATTTTTTATAGTTGAACCCCTTGGAATGAGCCTCAAAGCATTTTGACAATCAGATTCGCCCAGCCCTGTTTCGCCTTGTTTTGATTTTTTATTTAGTTTCGCCTGTTTACAATGCGCCTGTGTTTTGAAAACAACGCAGTTTCGTTCTTCACTATCGCCTGTTTACAAAACGATTTGCAAATAAGCCTGTCACTTCATAACAATGCAAGGGGCTAAACTGCAAATTGTCTTTTGCTTTGATTAAACACTTCCATCGCCCATCACTAAGAACTTGTTTTAAATAATTCTTACGATTAAAACAGAAGAAAGGATTATTGCCAAGGATATTGCACCTGGCAGCAATTTAACGAGTCCCACGCAAATTATTTTTTTAATAATAATTATCCTGTACTTACTAAATACATTGAAAATATGCTTGTCAAGCAAGGAGGTGTGCAGTGGGGAGGCAATAACGAATAACTGATAGTTCAAATTGCTAAATTGCAAACATGCGTGGTAAACGCAGAAAATAACCACGCTGGTAATTTTCGCGTGGGACTCTAAATAGGTGGAAACTCCGTAATATTATCAGTCTTTTTAAGGCTGATGGTCTAATAAAACGATTTGTTTACAATTTGCCAGTTGAGCCCCAATCGCGAATCACTCCGGAAATCAATAAGTAAATATACAAGATACTTAGAAGATACAGTAGAAAATGATGGTTCTATTGAGCGTTCGGGAAACGATGAGCAATTATTCATTCTTTGAAACTGTGCAGAAGTTTTCTGAATGTCCACAATCATAGATTATGTCGAAATTATCATGTAAAAGGTATGTTAGGTATGTCTCATTAAGTTCAAGGGAACCGGTTTAATTTTTCGCTGCTAAGTTTTTCGCGTTTTAAAGGGTTAAATTTACCCAAAGTGCTTTATTTTTCGCATATAGTAAATCTGCATCACTCGTACTACCCGCGTGCTGTTAAATTTTATCTGATTAGTTGTTTTTGGCCTGCAAACAATTAAAACTATCTTTGCGATACGCTTCAGTTTGTCGACCGGCAGCTTTTGTTTTAATATTCTTCGTTAAGTTGTAATCCGCGCCAATTTCTGAACCAAAACAGAATGGAGAGGAAACAGTGTAGAGAATGGCAACAAAGTGTCAACGATCTCGAACCGATCCGTTGCGGTTTTTGTAACTGGGTACCACTAACGGGTAAGGCCGTCTGTAGACAGCCTTCGCTTTTGGAGCTCCAGAGCCGTATGCGAAATTTGTTTTGATTCGACAATATGCAAAATGTGTTCTGAACAAATTTCTTGACATTTTGATATTAATATCACAACATTCTGACTATGCATTCAAAAGTTATCATTTTTCAAAAACAAAAATTCCGAAAAATTTCGAAAATAATTAATGCGCGAATATTTCCTTTTTTACTTTTGATGAGAAAGCACATCTAGAACAAAATGATTGACCTTAAAATTTTTCTATGAGTAAATTTCATGCTTTATATCAATTTTGTAATGTATTTGAATTGAAAAAATATCTTGGTATAGCGTTAGACATGAAAAACGAAAAAGAGGAATTGGACTTTTTCTAACCTGGCGCTCCTGTAGATAATTATATTTGCATGAAAATCAGAACTTAAGGTTCTTTTGAGTGTACTTTCATGATAAAACAGTCATTAGCTTGATCGCATCGTTTTTACGATGCTGCCCGTTAGAGGGTTAACACAGAACATAAGTGGAAGAAGAAATCCAAACACGTACATGCTACTTTCTACAGATACTAGCAAACCTGGCGGTAGCGAGTCACTTTTTTCTACGAAAACACGCGTACGCATGTAAAAGCTGCTATGCGATTGGCAGCGCGCGTTCTGCTTATATTGCTGTTATTTGCTTCTATGCGAAAACCTTCCCAAAGAAAAATAAAAACAAAAAAGACTCTGTTACCAGTTTTGATCGCCGAATCGTTCGGACTTCCACTTCATTGTGACATTAATCAACAAAGCTGTGGTTTCAACAGTCGAGTGTGCAAGGATCTATTCTTGCAAGTAGAGTGACTATATATAGAGTGGCGACAATGTTAAAATTGGAGTGACAATTATCTGTCAGTGTCATTCCAATCGAGCAAACGACCTATCCAACGCGTATGCAGGCAAGAGAAAGAAAATTCGCATTGCATACATTCGGGATGACGTAGACATAGATAAATTATCTTGGATGAAATTGTTTTAAATTATTGTGAATTTTAATGTGTTGTTTCATCATCAAATTTCATCTTTATTTGTCCGGTTTCACTCCTGAAGCAACAGTTAAAGAAATTGCGGACCTTGTGAAGATGAATCTTAACCAGGGCCCGACATCGTCGAAACAAATAAATGAAACTGACTTTCTCTTACTTTCGCTTCACACATGAAGTGACTTGCTTCATTTGTTGAACAGAACCTTTCAAGCAAGCTTCAGTTGAAGTTGGTGGCTGTTTCAATTGCCGATGGCAGAAAGTCATGCACGATTTTTCGACAATGACTAGGTTAATTTTAATATGCGTTTCATTGTAGGAAATGTTACTCAAATTCAATTCATTTGCATTCAAAGTTGCTGGCCAACTTCTGAATAATTGATAGAAAAGTACAAAGGAAAAGTTGAAACCGATAGTCATGATGAAGTGAAACCCGTTTCGCTGACGCTGACTGAAGCCAGTTTAAAACTGAAGCGGTGGTGCTTCTGTTGAAACCAAAGCTTCACTGCTTCATTTTTGAATGACGCTATGCCATTGAAGGTGACGTTGTCGGGCCCTGATCTTAACACCGATGAGACTGTAGACGTTACGAAGCTCGTTCCAAAAGGTAAAATTCTTTCCGAACTCACTTTTGTCTCGTTTAAAGTCGGCATTGGTTTCCACCTGAAGGAATTGGCCCTTCAAAGCTCGTCATGGCAGAAGGGAATTGTTTTTCGTGAATTTGACACTGGATTTTTAACACGAAATAATTTTCGCACTCACACCGTCCCGGCCGAGGATTCCATACAATAACGACGCGCTGATAGACGAACACACGGCAGAGCAAATTCAAACGAGCAAAACGATAGCAGCTGATAACCACTCAATTGATCCACCCGCCCTACGTACACTGATCGTTTTCTATCAGAACACTAGGGGCCCACGAACCAAAACAAACGATTTGTTTCTTGCTCTCGGTGCGTGTGATTATGATATCATAGTGTTTACCGAAACTTGGCTGAAGAATGATATACTTGACTCGGAGCTAACAAATAGCTACACACTCTATCGATGCGATCGAAACTCTGCTACCAGCCAATGCCAACGTGGTGGTGGTGTACTGATCGGAGTAAAAACCAATTTAAAAAGCACGTCTGTTCGGATGTTAAGGTGTTAGAGCAAACAGCTGTCCGCATTGAGATGAATGATTGTAATGTTTTTATTTGTGCCATCTATTTGCCGCCTAATCCTGATCCCGTGCTTTATGAGATGCATTCGGCTTGCGTTCAGCAACTATCTTTGTTTGCCAGGGATCGCGATAAAATGATTGTGCTGGGTGATTACAATCTACCACACCTAAGATGGGATTTTGACGAGGATATGAATTGTTTTTTACCGATAAATGAATCTACCGAGCCTGAGTTAGCACTAGTTGAATCTATGTTAATTACGGGTCTGCAACAGCAGAATTACTTTGTTAATGACAATGGCAGGTTGCTTGATTTGGTTTTTACAAGTAGTGCAGCCTGTGCAGATTTTGAACCACTGATACCACTGCTGAAAATTGACCGTCATCACATGCCGATTGTGTTAAAATTAAATGTTGAGCGTAATCACAAAGAAGAAGAAATTGTAAGTTTTTATTTCCATCGATGTAATATGGTACGGCTGAAGGAGTTAATTCAACAAGTGAACAGGGATCAATTATTAGCTATTGGATCCATTGATGATGTAGTTGTCCGTTTCTACGAAGAGCTCTTTCGTATCTTTCGAACAAATGTACCGTTAAGAAAAAGGAAACGTGAATTTCGCAAAAATCTGCCGTGGTGTAAAGCTAACCTTCGGAATCTTCGAAATCGTCTTCGGAAAGCCAGAAAGCGTTACTTCAAGTGTCGGAGTGAGTCGCGAAAAATTGAATTGCGTGAAATTGAGGCTCAATTCAACTCTTTGAACGCTTCAAGCTTTCGCGATTACAATCGTCTCATAGAAGGAAATGTAAAAGCTGACCCAAAATCGTTCTGGAGCTACGTTAAAGACCGTCAATCTACAAAAGGGATACCGGAAAACATGCGTTACCAGGGAATCGATACGGCCACGCTACAGGAGTCCGTGAATATGTTCTCGTCTTTCTTTCAAAGTGTGTCAAGTAATAACTCACCACCTTTGTCTGAAGCGTACCTGGACAGTAAATATGCTTAGAAAGAATTTTTCGCCCCACGATGTCCTGCTTAAGCTGCAATCCATCGATGGATCAAAAGGACCCGGTCCTGATGAGCTGCCACCGTTCTTCGTAAAAACATGTGCTGGTGCTCTAGCGTACCCTGTCAGTATCATATTTAATCGTTCGATCGCAGAGGGGTACTTTCCAACCATTTGGAAATCTGCCTCCATCACACCGATTCACAAATCTGGTTCTCTTAACGAGGTGGAGAACTATCGTGGGATTTCCATTCTTAGCTGTTTACCTAAAGTGTTTGAAAGTATGGTGCACGATGAACTGTACCAATCTGTTAAATCCATGATTGCTACGGATCAACATGGTTTTATGAAAAAACGCTCGACTACAACAAACTTGCTAAGTTACGTTTCGACTCTTGTGGACAAAATGGAAAAACGACAACAGGTCGACACTGTGTTTGTCGATTTCGCCAAGGTTCCACATATTCTGGCGGTTGAGAAGTTCAAAAGAATAGTGTTACCCGAATGGATAACACAATGGATCCTGTCTTATCTTACGGATCGGAGCTCAACAGTGAAGGTTTGCGGTGTCTGCTCTACCCCATTCCAAATTCAGTCCGGTGTACCTCAGGGCAGCGTCCTGGAGCCATTGCTATTTGTTTTATTTATTAACGATTTATGTTGGAAATTAAAGTCGCCAAAATTATTATACGCTGACGACCTCAAATTCTACCGAGTAATCACGACGCTGACAGATTGTTGCGCGCTTCAATCGGATATCAACACGCTCATGGATTGGTGCAGTCTGAACGGAATGGAAGCAAACGTGAACAAATGCGGCATAATATCATTCACCAGGTTACGTGCACCAATTGTGTTTGACTACCTCATGGCAGGAACTAGCTTGGAACGTAAGACGACTGTGAATGATTTGGGAATTCTGATTGACAGCAAACTAAGAATTAGTAGAACACATTTCCGCTGTCACGGCTAAGGCATACGCTATGTTGGGGTTCCTGAAAAGAAATACAAAGTTTTTTGCTGATATCTACAGTTTGAAGACCCTGTATTGCTCGCTCGTGCGCAGTGTTCTAGAGTACGGAGTGCAAGTGTGGGCACCATACCATGTAGTCCACATCAACCGAATCGAACGTGTGCAAAGGCAATTTATTCGATACGCTCTTCGGAATATTGGCTGGAGGGATAGGATAAACCTACCACCGTATGAAAGTCGCTGCATGCTGATCGGCCTACAAACGTTGTCAAGTAGGCGAGTATTCCTACAACGAATGTTAATCTTCGACGTCCTAGCAGGTAACATCGACTGTGTAGATAAACTGAGCAAACTACGCTTCAATATGCCTTCCCGAGTGATGCGCCAAAGTGAGTTTTTTCGACAATTGCATCATCGGACTAATTATGGAATAAATAACCCGCTGGAAGTTTGCTGTAGTCTTTTTAATGATATTTATTACTTGTTCGATTTTGGATTGTAAAAAAATGTATTTAGGCTAAGAATCTGTAATATTTAATTAGTTAGATAAGTTTTATGTCTGTGCGATGTTCTTTATGTCGAAGATTAATAAATTAAATTAAAAATTATGAAGCTGCATTACTAATATATAAAACTAGCTGACCCGACAAACTTCGTATTGCCACAAATTAAACTGTTTTGTATATAAATCGTGAACCTCGGATAACCTTTGTCACAATCTCGAGTTTTGCAAGTTTCTGAGGAGTTCATGGGTTTTTTAATATACAAATTTTCCTCATAGTAAAGTACAAAACTACTACTCCCATTACTTAGCCTGATAAAATGAAGCGGACAGCATTTAAATATTCGCCATCATTACAAACCATTTCGCCGGATACCATTTTGCGGAACATTAATTCTCGGTTGACCATAACGCGGAATATAGAGTTTCGCAGAATACCATTTCGTGAAAAACCTTTCATGGAAAAATACCATTTCATGGAAAAATACCATTTCATGGAAAAATACCATTTCATGGAAAAATACCATTTCATGGAAAAATACCATTTCATGGAAAAAAAAAGACAGACAGACAGACAGACAGACAGACAGACAGACAGACAGACAGACAGACAGACAGACAGACAGACAGACAGACAGACAGACAGACAGACAGACAGACAGACAGACAGACAGACAGACAGACAGACAGACAGACAGACAGACAGACAGACAGACAGACAGACAGACAGACAGACAGACAGACAGACAGACAGACAGACAGACAGACAGACAGACAGACAGACAGACAGACAGACAGACAGACAGACAGACAGACAGACAGACAGACAGACAGACAGACAGACAGACAGACAGACAGACAGACAGACAGACAGACAGACAGACAGACAGACAGACAGACAGACAGACAGACAGACAGACAGACAGACAGACAGACAGACAGACAGACAGACAGACAGACAGACAGACAGACAGACAGACAGACAGACAGACAGACAGACAGACAGACAGACAGACAGACAGACAGACAGACAGACAGACAGACAGACAGACAGACAGACAGACAGACAGACAGACAGACAGACAGACAGACAGACAGACAGACAGACAGACAGACAGACAGACAGACAGACAGACAGACAGACAGACAGACAGACAGACAGACAGACAGACAGACAGACAGACAGACAGACAGACAGACAGACAGACAGACAGACAGACAGACAGACAGACAGACAGACAGACAGACAGACAGACAGACAGACAGACAGACAGACAGACAGACAGACAGACAGACAGACAGACAGACAGACAGACAGACAGACAGACAGACAGACAGACAGACAGACAGACAGACAGACAGACAGACAGACAGACAGACAGACAGACAGACAGACAGACAGACAGACAGACAGACAGACAGACAGACAGACAGACAGACAGACAGACAGACAGACAGACAGACAGACAGACAGACAGACAGACAGACAGACAGACAGACAGACAGACAGACAGACAGACAGACAGACAGACAGACAGACAGACAGACAGACAGACAGACAGACAGACAGACAGACAGACAGACAGACAGACAGACAGACAGACAGACAGACAGACAGACAGACAGACAGACAGACAGACAGACAGACAGACAGACAGACAGACAGACAGACAGACAGACAGACAGACAGACAGACAGACAGACAGACAGACAGACAGACAGACAGACAGACAGACAGACAGACAGACAGACAGACAGACAGACAGACAGACAGACAGACAGACAGACAGACAGACAGACAGACAGACAGACAGACAGACAGACAGACAGACAGACAGACAGACAGACAGACAGACAGACAGACAGACAGACAGACAGACAGACAGACAGACAGACAGACAGACAGACAGACAGACAGACAGACAGACAGACAGACAGACAGACAGACAGACAGACAGACAGACAGACAGACAGACAGACAGACAGACCAAAACTTTTTTTCTCGGCTTTATCAGTCTCAAAAATGTCAAAAACGAGTTTGGTCTCTACATCCGACAGTTTCGATGATTTATTTCATCTTTTTCAGAGGAATAGAAGATTTATATTTGTCTACTCAGACAGCAAAAGGTGAAAGCACAGACACGTAGCGTACAACCAGTGCACCGTTTAGGAATGATAACCGTCAATAGAACAGATACAGCGTAGAACAGTAGCCACAGTGAACCACAAACAAATCAAAACAGCTACACTTAGAGGGACACCATTTTTAAAAATTATACAGACAACCAAGATAACCAATGTTAGACACTAACACAGTTAACGACAAAACGATAAATCTTCTATTCCTCTGAAAAAGATGAAATAAATCATCGAAACTGTCAGATGTAGAGACCAAACTCGTTTTTGACATTTTTGAGACTGATGAAGCCGAGAAAAAATCCGAGAATTAAATCCCAACAGTCGACAAACATACAATAAATTTAAACTTGATGTACTACACCAGACAAGCCTGTACTACATGGGAAAAGACAGGAATATAAGTCCGATACTAAAGATGGTCGGGTATGAAAATTTGAATACCCGAACCTGACCCGTACCCGATGAAGAAAATAAATTAATTTTTTTTGATACCCCAACCCGGTCGGACCCCGTCGGGTACGGGCACGAGTATCTGACCATCTTTAGTGTTTAATAGAGATACCCGAACCGGACGGGTGCGGGTTTCGGGTAAATTTTCCGTTACCCGACTTTTTCTCTATCCGATACTAGTTGTTGCTAGAGATCGGTACCACCCCGACCGACCTCTCCCCTTCACTAGAGTCAAATATTATTGTGTATAATACAAACTAGTATTCAAAGCTATTGGCTCGAATTTAAAAATTGATTAAGAAGTAACTGCAACCGCTTCGGAAAATTTTGTTGTCAAAGTTTTTGCAATACGAAAGCATGCGATGCTGATACCTTGCAATAAAACCCTGAACCTGAACACCTGAGCACTATTAGCGAAAATTGAAAATAATAATTTGCTTCATGAATGATTAGAATTTATTTTAAGAACACTGACCATTGCGAAACAATTTAAAATTCTTGTCGATTTTAATGAAGACGTAGATAATCACACATCGCTAACTGTTTCACTATACCAGACAGCAAAAACCAGAAACTATGAAACCAATAAATCATTTCTCGAAGCAATTGGTCCCTAAATTAATAAGCATTTTCACTTACTGACGCAAATATGTAAGGCTTGTTCGCGACAAAAGCTGGTCACGTCAATTTTGCAATAAAACAAATTTGCTAGAAGTTTAGTCCGTGATCATAGCTTGGTTCGACCCATGCACCTTCCACCATTGGACAAAAGTTAAGCGCAGCTACCTATTCCCCCCCCCTCCGCCCTTCCTTTCCACTCTTTCCCCACCGTACCCAAAAAATATTCATTACTTTCCCCTACCGTCCCTCCATCAATTGTAGAACCATCGTTTCAAAAAATATTAATATTAATGCCTGACCGCATTTCAAGGACCAAGACTAAAAACACGAGTTTGGTCAATATTTTTATTGCCGTAGAACTACGTCTTACCGCAGGTCGTCAAAAACTTACTTCCACCGCACGGATAGCTCTTAGCGGATTTTGTAAACATAAAAAGGTTGCAATCGTTGATTAATAACATTTAGTCAATTTCTAACGCACTTACATTCAATTTTTTCATATCAAAAAAGGGTCTCGATTTTGACACGGTTTCGATTTTGGCAACATAGGCGACACGCATTTGTTGCCAAATTCGAAATCCTAATGTACTTTCAAACCTTTTCTGGAACAGCAATGAGAACGGAAATATGTATTTTTTCGTTGTTTGCTCTGGCAAAAACGCGCATTTAGAAACAATTTAACAAAATCGGCATAGTAGATTTCTTCCGGTTGTTAAAATGGAACAGGTTACACCACACCACAGAACGACCTATGAGTACGAGCAATCTGTACGATGGGTAGCTCTGCAGCGGTTGGTTCTCGGTTGAAATCGATTATCCAAAATGTATCGACGCAACGCAAACAACAACACTGTACTGCTTGCAGAACAAATGCCACAGCACAGAACAGAAGTGGAAGTAGAAATTCAAACACGTACATGCTACTTTCTACAGATACTAACGAACCTGGCGGTACCCTCCCGAGCAAAGTTCCATAGCATAAAAATAGCAAAATTTATTATCCTGTAATCAAGTTTTGATAACAAGATTTGGTAAAAACTTATATGACTTAAGTGATAACATAACTAAAATGATAACAAAAATCGTTCGGCATGACATCAAGTTTATACTATACTCAGTTATCGATGATAGCAAATGAAGTCTAAATTTTGCTATCGAATTTCTTCACTATTGAGAACATGTGTTTTTATCATGATGTTATCTAAATAACAAAAAAATCTTCTTTGCCATAGTCTACTATATCGACATTTTTTAGCGGATAACTACCAAAAAACAAAAAATAATTGTCGGAAGTTTCAATGGGGGCTCGAAAAAACCTCCCCATGCGTTTATTACTTATTCTTCGGGCCGGGATTGAACTCACGCCTTAGAGCATCCTATGCAACTACCTTACCTTTGCACTAGAGATGGTCGGGTATGAAAATTTGAATACCCGAACCCGACCCGTACCCGATCAAGAAAAATATTAAAAACCCGTACCCGGCCCGAACCCGCAAGTTTATTATTTTTGATACCCGAACCCGACCGCAACCTGACGGGTACGGGACGGGCCCGGGTACCCGACCATCTGTAGTGTTAAATGTGGTCAATAGCGATGCCCGACCCGACCCGTACCTGGTTTCAAAAACGGGTACGCGTGCGGGTGAACATTTTCCGCTACCCGAACATCTCTACTGTGCACCACAACTGCTCTGGTGTGTTAAAAGCGTATGTATGTGCTTTGGCCAATTCGCTAATATGGGAGTGTGCGAAAAACATATTCAACAGTTTTCTGTCTTTTTTATTCTCTCCCTCTTCCCCCTGCGTCGCAGAAAATGGCTTCGCTGTCAAAGTGTCAACCATAGATTGAAGTCTGCTATAAATATGTGAAAGCTTTGAATATGTCGACAAGTATTGTACAATCGTTAAAGGTGGTTTTTTCTAGTTTAGTTACGTGTCAGTTTCAATTTTTATTCCAATTCGAGGTTCATTTTTAGTAAATTGGATTCAAAGAATAAAAACTTTACTACAAAACAGACTGACAGTACTCTGCTGGATTCCGGGTGATGCTGGAGTCAAAGTTATGAAGCTGCTAATCAATTAGCCGCTAACGCTAGAAACAATACACCAATTTCAACAGCAATTCCGGCAGAAGTCGCTATGAAAGAAATGAAACCTAAATTCCAACAACATTGGGACAACCAGTGGTTTTCAATGCAAGACGTAAAACTGCGAGAAATTCGAAACTAAAAAATGGGTAGACTACAGCTACGCCGGCGATCAACGTATTCTAACCGGACTGAGAATTGCACATACGAGACTAACACATAGTTTTTTACTTAACAAAAACTCACCACCATTATGCGATTGTTACGAAACCACAATTAACGTAGGACACCTTCTCCTCGGCTGCAGAAAATATATAGACGTCAAACGAAAATGTAATATTGACGAAGTAACACTACAAAGACTCCTATGTAACGAAAGTTATAGTGAAGAAAAAGTGAGAAAGTACTTAAAAGAATGTCACTTGCACAATCAATTATTAAACTGTAAGAAAATAAACGCTAACTCTCTTTTGGTACAGACACGAATGCATCGCTGATGTAGTGTCTAAAATTAAAAAAAAAATTGGATTACTGCGGTTTTTTCAGCAATTTTTAAATTCGAGCGGTTTTTTCGACGACTTTTAGATTTTAAATAGCTTTCTAGGTGATTTTTGAATTAACGTGGGTTTTTTTACGGAATTTTTCGAATTACCATGATTTTTTGAAAGGGTTTTACGCGCCATGTATCTCTCGTGGAAAAAAGTCTTGAGTGTATTACAAAAACCAGAATAAAAAAGGTTCCTAAAGTTTCAAAATAAACATATTAATAAAACAGCGAACACACTTTCATTGGAGCAAGTTCAATCTATACCTATAAAAAAGGATTTCTGTCTGTCTTTCCCTATGTTCCTTTTAGAATCGAAAACTACTGAACCGATCGGCGTGAAAATTTGCATGTAGGGGTTTTTGGGGCTACGGAAGGTTCTCTCGATGGCAAAAGACCCCTCCTTCCACTAAGAGGGGGGGCTCCCATACAAATCTATGCCTATAAAAATGTATTTCAGTCTGCTCTATGTTCCTTATAGAATTTAAAACTATTGAACCGATCGGAGTGAAAATTTGCATGTAGGGGTTTGGGTTTGGTGCCAGGGAAGGTTCTCATGATGGTTAGAGATCCCTCTCCCCACTAAGAGGGATGGCTCCCATACAAATCTATACCTATAATAATGGATTTCTGTCTCTCTGCCCGAATGCTCTTTATAGAATCGAAAACTATTGAACCGATCGGCGTGAAAATTTGCGTATAGGGGTTTCTGGGGCCAGGGAAAGTTCTTATGATGGTTAGAGACCCCTACTCCCACTAAGAGGGGGGCTCTCATACAAATGAAACACAAATTACTGCATAACTCGAGAATTAATCAAGCAAATGGAACAAAATTTAGCATGTGGGTGTTTTTGGAGACAAGAATTTTTTCTATGCTGAATTGAAACCTCTCCCCACTTTAGGAGGGGGGGGCTCCTATACAAATGAAATACAAATTTTCTCATAATTCGAAAAGTAATCATGCAAATGGAACCAAATTTGTCATGTGGTGGGTTTTGGAGGCAGGAATTTTTTAAATGATGGTTTGAGACCCCTCACCCTTGTGGTAGGGGGATAAGGACTATCATACAAATAAAACAGAAATTTTTGCGTAATTCAAAAACTAATCGAACTTTAGAAATTTTAGACTCTTTCATAAAACATTAATCAATAACAAGACCACCATAAACTATCAATAGTAACATTAGATAATTCAGCGCGAGACGGCCACAGGCCGCGAGTGTTGCCGGCGACCTGCCGTCGGAAGCGTCGGACACTGCGGGGTCAACCCCCCGTAGAGATCACCTCTATCTAGGTTTATTTATTTTCCCAGATCTACTGACCTCTATTACTTTTTTTCAGTTGGGTCACCCCTGCGAAATGGTGCTTTCTACGAAAAGATTTTCCGTGAAATGGTACATCCCGCGTAAGGTTTTTCGCGAAATGGTATTCTGCGAAATTCTATATTCCGCGTTATAGTCAACCGAGAATTGTTGTTCCGCAAAATAATGATGGCGAATATTTAAATGCTATCCGCTTTATTTTATCAGGCTAAGCAATGGGAGGAGTTGTTTTCTATTTTACTGTGAGGAAAATTTGTATATTAAAACACCCATGAACCCCAGAAACTTGTAAAACTCAAGATTATGACAAAGGTCATCCAAGATTCACGATTTATGTACAATACAGTTTAATTTGTGGCAATAGTTTGTCGGGGCAGCTGGTTAGTAATAAATTACAGAAAAGAATTTTTAAAAAAATTATAATTTTGACAATTATTTAGTGGTAAGCATGTTAGTAGAATCTCAAAGGAATTTTCCGTTTGATTCTGCTATATACAATAAATTCATGAAAGTAAATATTTTGTATACGAATCACATGCGTGTAAATATCTCTCATTTGATCTCGCATAATAACTTTGAGCTAAAACAATCTGCCAAACTAATTGACAACGCCAAAAGGTGACGGCAGACATCAGGGGGTTAATATATTACTTTTTATTGAAATCGCTAAATGATTTGATAGTATTTTAACTTGTTTAGAGGGATTATTACGGATATAACCTATCTTTATACCCGTGTACCATAGCATGTTATATAGAAATATTCATTAAATAACATCAATACAACGCATTGAGTTATCAGTTAACAAAACAAGTTATCTTGTAGATATCGCTTTGCGATCAAAGTTTGCTCGAGGGGCAGAGTTCCATAACATAAAAATAGCAAAATTTGTTATCCTGTGATCAAGTTTTGATAACAAGATTTGGTAAAAACTTGTATGAATTAAGTGACAACATGACAAAAATGATAACAAAAATCGTTCGGTATGATATCAAGTTTATGCTATACTCAGTTATCGGTGATAGCAAATGAAGTCCAAATTTTGCTATCGAATTTCTACGCTATTGTGAACATGTGTTGTTATCATGATGTTATTTGAATAACAAAAAAATCTGCCATAGTCTACTATATCAACATTTTGTCTCGGCTAATTGCCAAAAAACTAAAAATAACTATCGGGAGTTTCAATGGGGGCTTCGGAAAAACCTTCCATGCGTTTATTATTTATTCTTCGGGCCGGGATTGAACTCACGCCTTAGAGCACCCTATGCAACTACCTTACCTGTGCACCACAACTGCTCTGGTGTGTGACTGGGTTAAAAGCGTATGTGCTTTGGGCAATTCGCTAATATGGCAGTGACGTTATGGCACTACACGATCTCTTTTACACTCCTAGTGCTAAATTGTTCAACAGTTTTCTGTCTTTTTGACGTAGGACTACGTCTTACGGCAAGATTTGAGATAGGGTGTCATTCCGAAAAATCAAAAAAAGCGAGCGTCATGAAAAATGAAAGGTTTTGAGCGCTAAAAGCTCTACGGTTTTCCGATCGATTTTCAATATTCTTACACCAATCGATCGGAAAATCTTCTAAGAATTGACCCAAATGAAGAAAAGTATGGATCCTTGATGTTGAACTATTGAAAAATTGAAAATAATGAACCTATGTTTTACCAGAATTCTCGCTTCGTGATTGGTTGGAAGATTCTTTGCGATGATCTAAACCTATACCAAATTGATATCTGTGCTTGGGAAGTAAGCCAAAACAAGTGACAAAGTTTCCTCATTTCAACAAGTACAAGATTTCTTAACTCCGCGGTTCAACCTAGACCATTTTGATGTCCTTGCTTGGGAAGTACGCCAGAGAGAGTGACAAAGCCCCCTCGTGCCAACAGATTTCTTACGAACGCGATTAAACCTAGTCCAATTTGATGTCTGTGTTAGGGAAGTGTGTCAGAAACACACAAGTTCGTTGTCCCAACAGAACGCAAATTCTTTACAGCGTGACGATTAGACCTCGGCGAATTTGATATCTGTGTTGGAAAAATGTGCTACAGCTGTAGTGTTCGGTTATAATACGGATGTGTATGAATACGCATGCTTGCCATTTCATTAGAAGTGTAGTGAAAAGATGTGCTGTTGATAAAATAGGATTGAATTGGTAAAATCCTTTCAACGTGGGAAACCTTCGATAATAAAAACAATCTTTAATTTCAGTAAGGTGGCAGGAAAGTAATAGTTTGTGTTCTTGATATTGTTAAATTGTTTTCAAATGCACAATCTTTTGAGAATTGAACGTATGCAATGTTACTACTTTGATAAATGTTACAAGCAACGCATGTAGCATGTATATATGTTGCATATAGCATGTATACATGAATAATCGAATGATTACAAGCATGAATACATGCTACTATCACTACAAGGAGACTTAAGTAGTTCTGCGTCACCTATATATGCGGTCGTGTCTTGTGCACAACCCCTCTGATTTTTATTCTCTCCTTCTTCCCCCTGCATCGCAGAAAATGGCTTCGCTGTCAAAGTGTCAACCATAGATTGAAGTTTGCTATTAATAGATGAAAGCTTTGGGTGTGTCTACAAGTATTGTACAATCGTGAAGGCTGTTTTTTCCGAGTTTAGTTACGCGTAAGTTTCAATTTCCATTCTAATTCGAAGCTCATTATTAGTAAACTGGATTCAAAGAACAGAAACTTTACTACAAAACGGACTGACAGAACTCTATTGGATTTCGGGTCATGCTGGAGTCAAGGTTAGGAAGCAGCTAAACAATTAGCCGCTAACGCTAGAAACAATACACCAATTTCAACAGCAATTCCGGTAGAAGTCGATATGAAATAAATGACATTGAGACAACCAATGGTTTTCAATGCAAGACGTGAAACTGCGAGAAGTGAAATTTGAAACTAAAAACGTCAAGGTATGCAGCCCTAAGGGTTGTACGAAAGGGTGACGTAGGACTATATCAGATTATTTTTAGATCAAAGACTAATGTAAACTGCATATGTATGTTTATAAGAATCTGTGAGTGCCATTGTTTAAGTGAATGTTTTAAAAAGAAGAGCGAAATATTCAGATTCAATTCTTCACTTAATGCAATGGTGACTGAAAATACGTGGACGGGCGTTCATAAGTAGAACGCCTGCAACCTTTGAAACATAGAAAATTCTTTTAAAAATCACTTGTGTGCACCATAAAGGTTGAAATGGAGATAAAGGTACCACAAGGGTGACGGGTCTCAAACCATCATAAAATAAATAAATTCATCCCTCCAAAAACCCCCGCATGCCAAATTTGGTTCCATTTGTTTGATTAGTTCTAGAGTTTTGAGGAAATTTGTATTTCATTTGTACAGGAGCCCCCCCCCCCCTCTTAAAAGGAAAAGAGGCCTCAGTACACCGTAGAAAAAAAAATCCGGCCTTCTGAAACCCCCACATGCCAAATTTGGTTCCATTTGCTTGATTAGTTCTCGAGTTTTGAGGAAATCTGTGTATCATTTATATAGAAGCCCCCCCCTCTTACGCTCCCCTTAAAATTGCTCTCTCATCCCCTATAAAATTGGTGGTTTTATCTATCCAACGACATATAAATTGTTCAGTTTCGTTCAGTAGTTTAGTAGTTATTAGCATTTGAAATCTTTCATTCAAACGTTACACTTCTATTTTCGTTTTCACAAAGTGCTACCCAGTCCCAATATAGTAAACAAAGACGTAGTCCCACGTCAAAAAATCAGAGAGATTGTGTACAAGACACGACCGCATATATAGGTGACGCAGGACTGCGTAAGTCTCTTTGTAGTGATAGTACCATGTATTCATGCTTGTTATCATTGGATTCTTCATGTATACATGCTATATGCAACATGCTACATGCGTTGTATGCAACGTTTATCAAAGTAGTAACATTGCATACGTTATGTATTCAATTAACCAAGTAAGCATTTCCTTATTTAGTTAGTATATACAAATATATGTTTACCACACGTTTAACCTATGGCGTGAAGTCGGATTAAAGTCCAATGCACAGTGGTCCAGCAGCGAAAACTAAGTGGAAAGTTTTTTGTGGTTCAAAATAGCTCCCTACAATGTTCAGCAAAGTTGTACAACTCTAAAATACAATTAATGCGAAATCAACGACTAAGTTCCAGTTTGGCTTGTAAACACATAATCCATAATAACTTTTTATAAGAAAGAGATAGAAGGATAATTTCTTCGACAAAGTTGTAGCTAAAGATTATATAAGTAACTTTGCTAAAGACATAGTAAGCGTATTTTTAGGCGTTTCTAACTTACGGGGTGTTTTATAAAAAGACCTCTCAAAAATCACTTTTTCGCTGATTACTTCAAATGCAATGGTTTTATTGCATCATAATATCTTACAAAGTTTGTTATCTTATCAAAAGACATATTTTTGTAGAACATTGTATGTTGAAAACTCATACGTATAACGAGTTCTAACGTTTTTCCTGTGTTTTTTAGTCTTTTTTGGAATAGAATATCTCAAAAAGGGGCAAACGAAAAAAATCAAACTTGGCTGTTTCTGAAAGCTTGGAGTTTTATCTCAAGCATATGTGAAAATAAAAAACTGGTTTTTTCTCTAACTCGAGTAATTTCAGTTTAATTATTTCATCTTTGACCACTTTCTACTATGCAGTATTTTCCAATATCTTCTTGAAGACGATTAAAGTCAACATGTCAATAGTAAAAAAGAAATTCGTCGTACCTTGCGACAATTTCTTCTGATTGTCACGTTAAATAGTCTTCGAATTTCGGATAAGTTGAGAGATCTAGTTTTTCGACCTTGTGCTAGTTTTCGAACCACTGCTGAAATATTCATCAAATAAGTTTTTATAACGGTAGTTTTTACAATTGTTTATTGTCAAGATAAATGGACTTCGCCCGTCATCCAATCCATACATATAAATATAAATTATAATGCCAAATATAAAATAATATAAAATGCAGTGGTATTAGTGTACATGTAATTGACCTCTCAGAAATAGTCAGAAAGGTTTTTCTTAATAGTATCAGTCGGCATGTTTAAGTTTAGTATGTTTCTAAAATTGTGCATTAGCTGCATACAGCGGCAGGCTGGTTCATTGCGCGCGTAGTTAGTTCGACGGTGGTTTAGAGTGAAGGGCCTTGGTCTCCACCGAACTACTGTACTCTGGTTAGCAGTTATCCTGGATTTCAAATAATCACTGTCGTATCGTCCTCTCTGCAAATTGAGCTCAGTACCAGCTGTTTTTGATAAATATCTTTCTTACAATTTTCATTGTTTTACAAATAGTCATGGAAATCTTCACTTGGATATATGCACATGAAATTAAATTTTATATTGATATTTCTGATTCTAGTCTAAAGTAATCTTTTAAATTAGTTTAGTGTCAGAAAGCTGAGAAGTCTTCAAAATTGATGTCTTATGCGTATTCAGGAACAGGAACATGACTATGATCGTGGTAAAAAAGGAGGAACGCTTTCAAGCAAATCCTATTAAAGTCCTGGAGTTTGTTGTCAAAAGGTTTGAGGGTACCGTTACTGTTATTTTAAATTAGTATCTAAAATGTTCGTGAAAGTAATTCGGTAGTTTAGGAGATTATTTCCCATTCAATTCCTTATTAGCTATATCGCCAACCGTTAATAAAATGCTAGTACACGGCGCAGATATTATTAAGGCCACGGCACAACCCATAGGGTTTTTAAGCGAAGAGGTACAGGAAACGCGAAATAAATGTATTTGTAAGTTCAGGGAATTTCACGCCAGAAAATTTAACCGAATTGCCAATTTGGAGGATGTGTTCAAACGCCTCCTGCTGTCGTCTGATCCAGTCATTGCAGTATAGAATCGTTCGTATTGTACACGTACTCTGGAGCTTCCACCAAGCACAAACCAATCTGTATATATAAAAATGAAATGCTGTTCGTGTGTCCGGTATAGACTCGCAAACCGCTCGACGGATTTTGATGAAACTTGGCATGCATATTGCGTATGATGTAAGGAATGTTGTTAGCATGGTTTGAGACCCCTACTTCCTCTAGAAGGGGGGGCTCCCATACAAATGGAACACAAATTTCTTCATAACTCGGGAACTAATCAAGTAAATGGAACCAAATTTGGCATGTGAAAGTTTACGGAGGCAGATATTTTTTCTATAGTAGATTAAGACCTCTCCTTCCTTTAAGAGGGGGGGCTTCCATACAAATAAAACAAAAATTTCCTCATAACTTGGCTATTAATCAAGCAAATGCAACCAAATTTAGCAAGTGGGGGTTTCTAAAGACAGGATTTTTTTCTATGGTTGTTTGAGACCCCTTCCCTTCTAGAAGGGGGGGGGCTCCCATACAAATGAAACACACATTTCTTTATAACTCGGGAACTAATCAAGCAAATGGAACCAAATTTGGTATGTGAAGGTTTTTGGAGGTATAATTTCTAATAAAACAAATAAAACATAAATTTCCCCATAACTCGACAATTAATCAAGCAAATGAATTTGGGGGTTACTGGAGGCAACATTTTTTTCTATGGCGTATTGAGATTCTGCTCCCCTCTGGAAGGGGGGAGGGCTCTCATACAAATTAAACAGAATTTTTTGCAATATTCAAAAAGTAATCGAACGCGCGAGTGTTGCCGTCCATACTAAAATATAAGATAAATTTGGATCAAAATTGTTAAGAATAAATCGGTGAAGCCTAAATATTCAAATCAAATTAAATTAAAGTAAGAAATTAAATAAAAGTAAGAAAATATAATACTTATTTTAAAAACAAAATTGAAGAGAAAATACATTGTTGAAATGAAAATATGAAGAAAATAATGTTGAGTTTATGGTTTCTGACCAGTTTTCAACTGATTTCAATCGAACTGCACTGATATTTTATTACGATTTTGCCAACATTACCATTTTATGGGTTGGTAATAGAACCCAAATCGTTACGTTGGACTTGCTGCTCGAGTCACAAATGCTGATGCGTTGGATTAGAAATTTGCGGCATGATTTAGGAATATCTTGCGTTGTCAAAAAGAAAGCTCTTGGTTGAAAGATTACAATTAATTATGCATTATGCATTAATTATGCATTATGCATTACGCAGGATTATGCATGTACCCCCTTTTTAGAATGGCGTAGCAACGCGCGCCGGGTTCTCTAGTTATTAATATAATAAATTATTATATTGCTAACAATAATAAAATATTTCAAAAACAAAACATTTATTGAATCTCTCAAATAAATGACTACCCTTTTTGTTTTCCAAATCAACGAGATACTGATATAAGGTGGTTAAAGTTCGAAAAGGATCTATAGGTTTTTTTTCTCTTTTATCCCTTTGCCTGTTTTGATATACTTCCCTGCGATTAAAAAATGACATAAAACTAAAATAACAGTTAACAATATTATGTATGAAATAACCAATATCTTTTTGCTTTTTTATTGAAAATTATTTTTAAAACATTATTGATGGTAGATTGAGCATATTTGCAAAATAATGAAAATTGAAAGATAGATATTTATCAAAAACAGCTGGTGCTGATAGAAAACTGATGTCATATCTGGAGTTCGAAGACTATTTAACGTGACAATCAGAAGAAATTGTGTCAAGGTACGACAAATTTCTTTTTTACTATTGACAAGTTGACTTTAATCGTCTTCAAGAAGATATTGGAAAATACTGCATAGTAGAAAATGGTCAAAGATGAATGAAATAATTAAACTGAAATTACTCGAGTTAGAGAAAAAACCAGTTTTTTATTTTCACATATGCTTGAGATAAAACTCCAAGCTTTCAGAAACAGCCAAGTTAGATTTTTTTCGTTTGCCCCTTTTTGAGATATTCTATTCCAAAAAAGACTAAAAAACACAGGAAAAACGTTAGAACTCGTTATACGTATGAGTTTTCAACATACAATGTTCTACAAAAATATGTCTTTTGATAAGATAACCAACTTTGTAGGACATTATGATGCAATAAAACCATTGCATTTGAAGTAATCAGCGAAAAAGTGATTTTTGAGAGGTCTTTTTATAAAACACCCCGTAAGTTAGAAACGCCTAAAAATAGGCTTACTATGTCTTTAGCAAAGTTACTTATATAATCTTTAGCTACAACTTTGTCGAAGAAATTATCCTTCTATCTCTTTCTTATAAAAAGTTATTATGGATTATGTGTTTACAAGCCAAACTGGAACTTAGTCGTTGATTTCGCATTATATGTCTTTTAGAGTTGAACAACTTTGCTGAACATTGTAGGGAGCTATCATAAATCGCTTAGCCGCAAAAGAAAGTTTCCACTTAACTTTCGTTTCTGGACCACTGTGCAATGTCTTGTTGCTGTTGTTTATTGTTGTTTACAGTCTTCAGTACAGTACAGACAAGTATTACTCATATTGATCTAATTTTCTGAATTAAATATTGCATTTCTGCGGAAGGTTTATCGGAAATGCATAAGCATGTTTAACGTAAACTAAAATATGCAGGTCAAACTGGGTGCTTGCGCAAAGCACATAGCGTGATGCGACATGCTTATGATGTTAACTGAATATAATTTATGTCTTTCTGTTTTCTAATTTGAATATGTTGTAGATAAATGAGTATATTACATCCTATTGCTTTGTAGAAGATTTTTATCTGCAGTAATTTCGACTCTATTGGAATGATTCCTTAGCCAAAAACCCGAATTAATCCACCTAGCGGCGTGATCTAGCCTTTCTACTAGATTATTTTTTTATTTCTTAGTGTCTGAATATGGATCTATAATTCAGTTAGCCATATTTGTAAACTTCAATTTACTGCAAGCAACTATTGTATTTTCCTTACTAGACTCCAGAATGAATATATATAGTAAATCAATAATTCAAAAACCAAAGCGCCACAAACATTTCCGATTGCGGGAAACAGTAAAAGAAGAAAATTATGATTGAAATGTTTCAGAGCACTTCCTGCTTAAAACGCTGGAGACGGACCATTTTTGTTTCGACTATTTTTAATTGAAATGAAATTTTGCTGATGTGTTGGCTACCACGTAAGGATTCATTTTCTATGAAACTTAATTTTTTTCGTCAAGCGTAACTGTTCAAAAGGGCGCATTTAGAAATGGGGTCAATATTTAATATATAGCCTAAATTGCTCTAAAATCTGGTGAAGTGTTATCCATACGAACACTCCTTCGAATTTAAAAAAAAATCTTTAGTTTGACAAATTTTTCGAAAATACCCAAATTTTACTTTCTTTCAATAAAACTCAAACAAAATCAAATTCTATATATAATTTTGAACAATATATGTCATGTGAACTTTTACCTTAGGCCCAGTTGTTCTCAAGCTATTGTTAATTCAAGTTAATGTTAAAATCTAAAAATTATACCTAGGGCAGCGTTTCCCAAATGAAGGTTCGCGAACCTCCAAGGTTCGTCAAAAATTTAGTTCGCTGCAGAATAGTACAGTGGACCCCCGTTCGTTTGAACGATTCCTCATGCAAACTAACGGGGTTAGTTTTTAATTTGAACAACTGGCAACCCTAAACATGCTGGAACTTGTGTGAACTGGTCGCCGTACTCTTTGTTATTGTTTTGATGGTTTGATTCAGTTGGAGGTTGGAAGCAGCGAATATTTCATTCTCCGATCGGATTTCTATCATAATCGTTGGGAAAACGCAATGTGAAACAGATTAAACACGCTAGATCAGTACAAACAAATCGCGTTTATGCGCTTTGTCTGCAAAGCAAATGATGTCATGTTGAGAATGACATTTGAACCATTTTTAATTTGCACGTCGTGCAAACCAACGGGGTGCAAATTAAAAAGAGTTCAGATTAAAAACGGTCAAACGAACGGGGGTCCACGGTATAGGGAATTTCGACAGGGGGTTCGCGAACCAATAAAGATTAGGAACCGCTGTCCTAGGGTAATACTATGCGAGGTATCCGAGAACCATGTAATCGACCTTTACGAATTTAAAGCAAATTTTGTCAGACTATTCGTTTTTGGTCAAAAAACAAAATCCCAAAATTGGCACCGATTGCTCCTCCCCACGGTTAATGGGAGCTCCTCCTTTTCACAGAAAAGACATTGTTGATAAACTCTCTTATTTTCTTTTGCTTATATTCCGGAAATATTTGGTTTAAGAAAAAATCATCTTCACATTTACAAAGAAAATTGACCAAGAAATCCTGAAAAATATTTTTTTTAACGGCAGTGCTACCAAATACTTTTAATTCGATTTAAAACAAAATTTCTTTTCGATAGCTCTTCACCAGATTTTAGAGTATAATTTAGGCTATCTAGATTTAGAAATTCTAATTTCTTCTAATTTAGAAAAGTCTGAGGGAACATGTTTTGAAATAATTCTCATTTTATGATTTTGATCATGGTTTTCCATGAAATTTTAAAGTTTTTTTCTTTCAGTGTAATTTTTGACGTAGGACTGCGTCTTACGGCAAGTTTTGAGATAGGGTGCCATTCCAAAAAATCGAAAAATGCGAGCGTCACGAAAAATGAAAGGTTTTGAGCGCTAATAACTCAGCGGTTTTCCGATCGATTTTCAATATTCTTACACCAATCGATCGGAAAATCTTCTAAGAATTGACCCAAATGAAGAAAAGTATGGATTCTTGATGTTGAACTATTGAAAAATTGAAAATAATGAACCTATGTTTTACCAGAATTCTCGCTTCGTGATTGGTTGGAAGATTCTTTACAATGATCTAAACCTATACCAATTTGATATCTGTGCTTGGGAAGTAAGCCAAAACAAGTGACGAAGTTTCCTCATTTCAACAAGATTTCTTATCACCGCGCTTAAACCTAGACCATTTTGATGTCCTTGCTTCTGAATTACGCCAGAAAGAGTGTTAAAGCCCCCTCGTGCCAACAGATTTCTTACGAACGTGATTAAATCTAGTCCAATTTGATGTCTGTGTTAGGGAAGTATGCCAGAAAAAATGACACAAGTTCGTTGTCTCAACAGATTGCAAATTCTTTACTGCGAGACGATTAAACCTAGGCAAATTTGATATCTGTGTTGGAAAAATGTGCTACAGCTGTAGTGTTCGGTTACAATAGAACTCTGTATGAATACGCATGCTTGCCATTTCATTAGAAGTGTAGAGAAAAGATGTGCTGTTGATAAAATAGGATTGAATTGGTAAAATCCCTTCAACGTGGAGAACCATGGGTAATAAAAAACAATCTTTAATTTCAGTAAGGTAGCAGGAAAGCAATAGTTTGTGTTCTTGATTTTGTTAAGTGGTTTTCAAATGCACAATCTTTTGAGAATTGAACGTATGCAATGTTACTACTTTGATAAATGTTACATACAACGCATGTAGCATGTTTATATGTTGCATATAGCATGTATACATGAAGAATCGAATGATTACAAGCATGAATACATGCTACTATCACTACAAAGAGACTTACGTAGTCCTGCGTCACCTATATATGCGGTCGTGTACAACACAACCCCTCTGATTTTTTATTGAAAATTCACTTGATTTTCGTCAACTTTTTCTTTGACGTCATTTTGAACAAACAAGTAGGTGGTTCTACAATTGATGAAGGGACGGTAGGAGAAAGAAATGAAAATTTGGTGAAGGAGGGGAAAGAGCGGAAAGGAAGGGGGGGGGGGGTATTGGTAGCTATGCATGACAAGTAGTCATTTTGACTCCTACCTTTTGTCCAATACTGGAAGGTGCATGAGTCGAACCAAGCTGTAATCTGAGATTATAACCGGATTCGAACCCACAACACCCTCCAGGGCATGTGGTTCGCTGGTACTTGTACCTTTGAACCATAGAGGCGCTGGACAAAAGGAGACCGCAAAATCCACTTCTCAAGGATAGCTACGCGTGTTGGTTGTGTTATCGACACATATTGTGCCGCTTCCTGCATCAATTGCAGATTACCACCGAGCGAGAAGTTTTAATCTAACTACTATTTACTTTCAGGACGACGACACTGTGCCGGCCCTTACGACTTGCAAGGTACTGCACGTGACGCTGTTCGTCCGTCAGCGTATGTTAGCCGCGTTTCTCGGCGCGGGTTTTCGAGGGAAGGCCCCGTTCCTATGTAATAGACTAATCTCAAGATTTTAGTCTTGACCTTGGAATGAGGTCATACATATATTAATATTTTTTTTTTTTGAAACGATGGTTCTACAATTGATGAAGGGACGGTAGGAGAAAGAAATGAAAATTTGGTGAAGGAGGGGAAAGAGCGGAAAGGAAGGGGGGGGGGGGTATTTTGCGGTCTCCTTTTGTCCAGCGCCTCTATGGTTCAAAGGTACAAGTACCAGCGAACCACATGCCCTGGAGGGTGTTGTGGGTTCGAATCCGGTTATAATCTCAGATTACAGCTTGGTTCGACTCATGCACCTTCCAGTATTGGACAAAAGGTAGGAGTCAAAATGACTACTTGTCATGCATAGCTACCAATACCCCCCCCCCCCCTTCCTTTCCGCTCTTTCCCCTCCTTCACCAAATTTTCATTTCTTTCTCCTACCGTCCCTTCATCAATTGTAGAACCATCGTTTCAAAAAAAAAAAAAAAAAATATTAATATATGTATGACCTCATTCCAAGGTCAAGACTAAAATCTTGAGATTAGTCTAAACAAGTAGGTTTTGAGATATGATTTTTTTAAAATATAATAAAAACTTCATTTCCGTTTGAAAAATTACGCTTTACGAAAAAATATATGTCCTCGGATTTTTTCTCAACTTAATCAGTCTCAAAAATGTCAAAAACGAGTTTGGTCTCTATTTCATCGAAACTGTCGGATGTAGAGACCAAACTCGTTTTTGACATTTTTGAGACTGATTAAACCGAGAAAAAATCCGAGAATTCAATCCCAACAGCCGACAAACATATAGTAAGTGAAAAAAAATAAGTTTCATGGAAAATGAATTGAGCTGGAATTGCTCATCACTTTTCCTGTATTTCAATGCAAATTACAAAACTGCAAATTGTACACACATACATCATACATACACACATACATACATACATACATACATACATACATACATACATACATACATACATACATACATACATACATACATACATATATACATACATACATACATACATACATACATACATACATACATACATATATACATACATACATACATACATACATACATACATACATATATACATACATACATACATACATACATACATACATACATACATACATACATACATACATACATACATACATACATACATACATACATACATACATACATACATACATACATACATACATACATACATACATACATACATACATACATACATACGGCCGGTGAACGCCCTAACCCAGCGGTTATGGTGCCGATCAAAGTCAGTTGGGCTTTGTACGACCCTATATAGCCATTAATGGGAACAGGAACTCTTATCCCTACCTCCACGTGGTGCCGGCCGGGACGCAAGCTGGCCTAGGATCGACCAAATACCAGTCTTTGGTTGCACCCTCGGTTGTGTGCTAACAGGGAGAGGGGGGCACGGAGTGCCTTGCGGGTGGCGTAGTGCAGTGGTGTAAAGACACAAGCATAGCTCAAGTCCCATAAACCAGCTGCAGTCGTAGTGTCCTGTTAGAGCTCAGGACTTTAAACCTAAAAGCCAGATCAGGAGTACCGAGGGCACATTAGGATCGGTGCCAGGAAGATCCTAATTATGGTATACTGGAATGGCGGGAAAACGATCGGATTAGACGCTATAGGGCCGACAGCTGTGCTATTCTACAACTTTAGGTAAGGAAGGGTGGCACCTTCCTGAAACGGCGAGTAGGCTAATGGTACAGCTGCCATCCGTCCCACTAAGACCGTGGCAGGTCTCTAGGTGGCAGGTCGTAGTGTCCTGTTAGAGCTCAGGACTTTAAACCTAAAAGCCAGATCAGGAGTGCCGAGGGCACATTATTGATCGGTGCCAGGAAGATCTTATTTATGGTATACTGGAATGGCGGGAAAACGATCGGATTAGACGCTATAGGGCCGACAGCTGTGCTATTCTACAACTTTAGGTAAGGAAGGGTGGCACCTTCCCGAAACGGCGAGTAGGCTAATGGTACAGCTGCCATCCATCCCACTAAGACCGTGGCAGGTCTCTAGGTGGCAGGTCGTAGTGTCCTGTTAGAGCTCAGGACTTTAAACCTAAAAGCCAGATCAGGAGTACCGAGGGCACATTAGGATCGGTGCCAGGAAGATCCTAATTATGGTATACTGGAATGGCGGGAAAACGATCGGATTAGACGCTATAAGGCCGACAGCTGTGCTATTCTACAACTTTAGGTAAGGAAGGGTGGCACCTTCCCAAAACGGCGAGTAGGCTAATGGTACAGCTGCCATCCGTCCCACTAAGACCGTGGCAGGTCTCTAGGTACGTTCAAAGCTCGTCACTCACGTCAAAGTGCGGTGGTGTAGGCTCAGATGATACATTCCTGACTAACGCTGATCGGATGCTGACATCCCTATCCCCATGAAGGATAGGGGGAGTGTCCCTAGCCATGGCCTCCCTGCTTGCATAGATACCCATGGGATCGTAAAAGCGACTACACAAATACGAGCAGAGATAGCGGCCTAGAGTTGGGGCCCAACAGCATGGAAATAGATCCACAAACACCACAAAAAGCTGGAGAAAAAGGAAAGGAAGACCCGTTCGCCCGAAGTGCGAAATTACAGCGTTCGCCAACTCGGACCGAGGCTGATATGGCAAATGCCCAAAGGAGCGAGAATCCCCAAGGAGGGCAGCAAGTACTGGGCACTGGTAAACGCAACCCGCAGCCCGTGCAACAGGGACTGCCGTACGGTAAATCATAGCTGGAGGAGGCCAAGAAGGCAGCCGAAGAACTCTACGGTTTTGTCAAGGACAAACACTATGTGAACAAGGAGATCAAGCAGCTGGCGATAAGGTTAAAATCCACCATTTACGCTGTCGATAAGGAACAGCAGAGCCTGCAAACGAGAGTATAAATGGCTGAAGAAGCGTTGGCAAACGCTAAGGAAGCGAACCGAGCAGAAAGCGAGGAGACACCGCGTCGCCACAACCCGCTATCGAAGAAACGGGGTAGAACGTCACCAGAAGAGGTGGCAGCGAATGGGTTTAAAAAGCTTAAAGACGTCCACGAAGGGCCCATGATCCAGAAAACGGAGGAGGTAGTAGTCGAAAAAGATGGCTGGAACACGGTCACTGGCAAGAAAAAGAAAGAGCCAAAGATGCAACCACGAAAGCTGAGAAAGAAAGGTGACGCCCTAGTGGTGGAACTAAAGGACAAAGCCTCTTACGCTGAACTCCTGCGAAAAGTAAGGAATGACCCTGCACTCAAAGAGTTGGGTGACAACGTGGGGAAAACCAGGCGCACGCAAACCGGAGATATGTTTTTTGAGTTGAAGAAGGACCCTTCGGTCAAGAGCTCTACCTATAAGCAGGTGATAGAAAACTCCTTGGGTGGCGAGGTGAAGGTGAGAGCCTTGTCCCAAGAGACGACACTCCAGTGTAGAAACCTGGACGAAATCACCACGGAAGATGAGTTAGTAGCTGCCTTGAAAGAACAAGCACAACTAGGAGAGGTACCTTTCTCTGTACGGCTGAGAAAAGGATTCGGGGGTACCCAGATAACTGCAATTAAACTCCCAGTGGCAGCTGCCAGTAAGGTATTGAAGACGGGTAAAATCAAAGTGGGGTGGTCAGTGTGCTCACTGAGAGCTACCTAACTACCCGAAAGATGCTTTAAGTGTCTAAACTTTGGTCACCAGGCGAGAAACTGCAAAGGGCCGGATAGATCTAAGCTGTGTCGGAAGTGCGGCGAGACTGGGCATTTTGTGAAAGACTGCACTAAGCCACCAAAGTGTATGCTATGTACCAAGGAGGAGGGAAATAGCCACTTTACAGGTGGTCCAAGATGCCTGGTCTATAAAAGCACGTTGAGTGGCAGAAGATAATGGAGGTGACCCAAATCAATCTGAACCACTGTGACACGGCACAACAACTGCTGTGGCAGTCAGCTATAGAAACGGAGTGCGACGTTGCAATTATTGCAAAACCGTATCATGTTCCTCCTGACAATGGGAACTGGATTGCAGACAGAGCAATGATGGCTGCAATTTATATTGCGGGTAGATATCCTATCCAGGAAGTGGTCACGAGCACAAACAACGGGTTCGTTATCGCAAAGATCAACGGTATATTCGTGTGTAGTTGTTATGCACCTCCAAGGTGGACAATGGAGCAGTTTCACCAGATGTTGGACGAACTTACCGAACAGCTCACCAATCGAAGACCAGTTGTGATTGAAGGAGATTTTAATGCTTGGGCAGTGGATTGGGGAAGCAGATGACCTAATGCAAGAGGCTACAGTCTACTACAAGCTCTTGCAAAACTGGATGTCAACCTAATGAACAAAGGCACCACCAGCACCTTCCGCAAAGATGGGCGAGAATCCATCTTCGACGTCACCTTTTGCAGCCCGTCGCTGGTGGCAAACACAAACTGGAGAGTTTGCGAGAGTTACACTCACAGTGACCATCAGGCGATCCGGTACTACATTGGCCAGCGAAACACTGTGCCACCACAGAGGCATAGAATCCATGAGCGCAAGTGGAAAACGAAGCAATTCGACAGCGATCTTTTTGTCGAAGCTTTGCGAGCAGAGAGTGGCCCTTCAGTCCGGGACGTAGATGAGCTGACGGAAAGGCTAGTGAGAGCATGTGACACAACCATGCCAAGAAAATTGGAACCCAAGAACAAACGACGACCAGCGTACTGGGGGAATGAGGCACTAAGCGAACTTAGAGCTAGATGTCTCAGCGCCAGAAGACGCGCACAGCGAGCAAGATCTGAGACGGAAAGAAAGGAACGCAGAGAAGTCTACAGAGTGGCTAGGGCTACGCTGAAACAGGAGATCAAGCGGTGCAAATCTAACTGTTTCAAGGAGTTGTGCCAAGACGCCGATGCCAACCCATGGGTTGACGCATACCGCATCACCATGAGAAAGTTGAAAGGCCCCTCGATGCCCGCTGAAACATGTCCAAACAAGCTGAAGGTGATCATCGAGGGACTCTTTCCGCAGCATGCCCCAACGACATGGCCCCCGACACCCTATCGTGAGCAAGAGGATAGCAACGCCGCAGAAAGAATAATCACCACTGAGGAACTGGTAATAGTTGCAAAGGGATTGAAGACGAGAAAAGCACCCGGAATGGATGGAATCCCCTACATTGCTTTGAATACGGCGATCCTGGCGTTTCCGGACATGTTTAGGTCGGTCATGCAGAAATGCCTGGACGAAAGCCACTTCCCAGACAGATGGAAGGCGCAGAAGCTGGTGCTGCTACCTAAACCAGGTAAACCACCGAGCGATCCTGCTTCGTATAGGCCTATATGCCTGCTGGATACGCTAGGAAAACTCCTGGAAAGGGTAATTCTCAACAGATTGACGAGATACACGGAGAGCGAGCACGGATTGTCCAACAAGCAATTTGGTTTCCGGAAAGGAAAGTCCACGGTGGATGCTATCCGGACAGTAATCGAAAGGGCCGAGAAGTCGTTAATGCAGAAACGGCGGGGTGATCGATACTGCGCCGTGATAACCATAGACGTTAAGAAAGCTTTCAACAGTGCCAGCTGGGAAGCAATCGCCGTAGCGCTGCACAGAATGAGGGTCCCCGACTATTTGTGCAGAATTCTGAGGAGCTACTTTCAGAATCGAGTGCTAGTGTACGACACATCAGTTGGACGAAAGTCCTTCAGGATCACGGTGGGCGTCCCTCAAGGTTCCATCCTCGGTCCAACGCTTTGGAATGGAATGTACAACGACGTGTTGACATTAAAGCTACCTAAAGGTGTCGAGATTGTCGGCTTTGCAGACGACGTAGTACTAACGGTCACAGGTGAATCGTTGGAAGAGGTGGAAATGCCGGCCACTGAAACCATAGCACATGATAGCACATTGGATGCAGGGAGTAAAACTCCAGCTGGCTCACCACAAGACAGAAGTACTAGTGGTTAGTAACCGTAAAGCAGTGCAGCAGGCACAAATTACCATCGGAGATCATGTCATAGTCTCGCAAAGGAGGCTGAAATACCTGGAAGTAATGTGTGACGACCGACTAAAGTTCAAAAACCACGTTGATTACGCTTGCGAGAAGGCGGCGAAGGCCACTAATGCACTTGCTAGGATAATGCCGAACAACTCAGGACCAAGGAGTAGTAGAAGACGCTTGCTGGCCAGTGTATCCATGTCGATACTTAGGTACGGTGGTCCAGCTTGGATTGCAGCATTAAAGACTAAACGGAATCGAGCGAAGTTAAACGGTACGTTAAGACTCACGGCAATGCGGGTCGCAAGTGCATACAGGACTATCTCGTTGGAGGCAGTATGCGTTATCGCCGGGATGATTCCCATCGACGTAATTCTGGAGGAGGACAGCGAGTGCTATAGGCGGAAGGAAACCAGACAGTACCTATATCGATTCGGACATGCAAAGTCACCCCTCTGTCCGGAGTGTAGAAACGTGGATGAAACGCCAGAACATGTAGTGTTCGACTGTCCAAGATTCGAGGCAGCGCGGAGAGAGATGCCCACTCTTTACGCCGAGAATATCGTCACCGAAATGTGTTGAGAAGAGGCCACTTGGAATGCCGTTAGCGTAACAGTGACGCAAATTCTGTCGGAGCTGCAACGTGAATGGAGAAACGAGCAGCGATCCGGCATCGGCGAGATGGACACAGTGCAAGTAGCTGAGGAAGTCGATACGCGTATCGGTGTCGGGAGATATTCCATCGTCGGGGAAATCTCGGAGTAGAATAAATCCATCCCCGAGGATTATTCGAGCAACTACAAACGCGCGCCATAGGAAGAAATCCTGCGAGGGTAGCCGTGAAGGGACGGAAGTCAAGACGGTCGCCGTCCCTACATCGGTACACATCTCGACAGGTGAAAGGAAAAAGGAAAGTGGACGGTGAAGGAGCATGAGTAGCATCACGGATGGCAGAACCCTGAGAGGGTGGCTGAGAAGGAGTGGACATTATGACGGTCGCCATCTCGAGATCGGCTCACCTGACAGGTGCACGGAGCAGTGTACAAACACAGCCTCCCCCCGAAGTAATACTTAACGGTAGTTCCGGGGGGGTTAAGGTCAGATGCCCGTGAGGTTTTTAGCGGGTTAGAGTCCCACACTGTGCCACATCATCATTAGTGTGCCTGGCATAGAGCGTTTCCTCACGCAAAAAAAAACATACATACATACATACATACATACATACATACATACATACATACATACATACATACATACATACATACAGGCATGCATACATACAGGCATGCATACATACAGGCATGCATACATACAGGCATGCATACATACAGGCATGCATACATACAGGCATACATACATACAGGCATGCATACATACAGGCATGCATACATACAGGCATGCATACATACAGGCATGCATACATACATACATTATATACAATCGACCCTTGATTGTTATATTTTGGCTTTGCACGTTTTGAAAGTTTAAATATACAGTGCTTAAGTGTTATAGTTTGAATAACTTTTGAAAGAATCATCCGATTTTCAATAACTCGGTTTCGTTTGATAGATTCCAACAGTAATTTTCAAATAACAATAAATTTTAAAATATTTCCCATTGAATTAATACTTATATGTAACAAAAATATGTTTTAAAATTTTTTTATCACACTGGTACTTTCAAACCACAAGCCCATTTATCATTAAATTTGGAAGTTAAGGTTTTGAAGGGCTTCTTTCTTATGCAATCTTGACAATAAACAAAGAATTTCAACCTGAGGTTGAAATGTTGTTCGTCTAAGTGAAAACCTATTATTCTTATTTATTAAACCCATAAATCTTTATTATTTTATACCTCGCGATAAAACCGTCCTCCTCGGTTAAACATTCGGCAGTTAAACAACCTGCCAGTTGCCGGATACTACGCGCGCGTACTGGACGAAATTCTGCTTCCCTCTGTGGAGCCTATAGATGCTTACTTATTTACCTAATTGGCCTAACGTCTTACGATAAGGCCTGCGCAGTAGAATTTCTCCATCTGTTCCGGTCCATGGCATCTGATCTCGAGTTCCGCGGCACCCAGTGCTCGCCAGATCTCGCTCCACCTAGGATTGTCACCTCGCTCGCTGTGCCCCTCTTCGTCTTGTTCCTATCGGATTCGATGCGAAAACCATTTTTGCAGGATATTTGTCCGGCATTCTAGCAACATGTCCTGCCCAACGTATCCGTCCAGCTTTAACCACTTTCTGAATACTTGGTTCTCCGTAGTGACGCGCGAGCTCGTGGTTCATTCTTCGCCTCCATACACCGTGCTCTTGCACTCCGCCAAAGATGGTTCTTAGCACTCGCCGTTCAAAAATTCCGAGTGCTCGTAGGTCCTCTTCTAGCAGTGTCCACGTTTCAATCCCGTAGAGGACAACCGGTCTAATTAGCGTTTTGTACAGTGTGCACTTTGTTCGGGGGCTCAGATTGTCCGACCACAAGTGTTTGTGGAGTCCGTAGTAGGCCCGACTTTCGCTGATATTACGCCTTTCAATCTCACGGCTGATATTGTTGCCCTCTGTTGCCAGAGAGCTAAGGTATACGAACTCGTCGACTACCTCGAACTTATCCCCGTCGATTACCACGGTACTGCCTAAGCAGGCCCTGAAGCGCTCGGTTCCGCCCGCCAGCATATTTTTAGTTTTAGACGTATTTATCTTCAATCAAAATCTTCTCTGCTTCGCGTTTTAGTCTGGTGTACTAATCTTCCACCGCCTCAAATGTTCTGCCGACAGCATCCACGTCGTCAGCAAAGCAGATAATTTGACTGAATTTATTGAAAATCAACGAAGAAATCAAATTGATTTCAACAAATGTTGCTGTGTTGAACGATAACGCCGTCGCTGCCGATATGCTATATAACTGGCCGGCCACGCAGATTATGGGTGAACTACAACACCTAACAGAAGCTGTCACTCGTTTTGAAACCTCGCAGAATGCACCCGCCCCTAGTATTGCCGTAGAACTGAATAACGCCTGAATAACTGAATAATAACTGAATTGTAATGATGATTCAGTTGATTACTCAGGATGGCGCATTATCGGATCCACAAGGCGCTGGTGTGCAGATTGGAGAGATTACGACAATAAGCAAAAACGTCGTGAGGCTCAAGAGCAAAGAGAATTTAAAGCGTGGCGAAATCGAAAAAACCGCCAGCAACGTAGAATGCGAATGAATAATAGAGGCAATACCAGTATTAATAACAAAAACAACAACAGGCATTATAATAGTAACTACAGCAACAATAATAGAAACATCAATAATAACAGAGGTAATGGAAGCAATAACAACAGGAACAACAACAACAGGATTAACAGGAATAACAACCACAACAACAACAACTAAAATCATTACAACTACAACAACAACAACCACTACTACTACTACAACAGAAATCTCAACAATGGCAATAACTACAACAACGGCAACAGGAATCTATACCTATAAAAAGGATTTCTGTCTCTCTGTCTGTCTGTATGTATGTCCGTATGTTCCTTATAGAATAGAAAACTACTGAACCAATCGGCGTGAAAATTTGCATGTAGAGGTCCTTGGGGCCAGGAAAGGTTTTAGTGATGGTTAGAGACCCCTGCCCCCACTAAAAGGGGGGCCCATACAAATGAAACACAAATTTCTGCATAATTCGAGAACTAATCAAGCAAATAAACAAAATTTGGCATGTGGGTGTTTTTGGTGACAAAAATTTACTCTATGATAAATTGAGACCCCTTCCCTCTTTATAAGGGGAATTATAACTCATCTCCCCTTTAAGAGGGGGGGGGGCTTCCATTCAAATTTCCTCATAACTCGAGAAGTAATCAAGCAAATGGAACCAAATTTGGTATGTGAGGGTTTTCGAGGGCGAAAAAATTTTCTATGGTGAATTAGGACCCCTCCCCACTTTCAGAGGGGGGCTCCTATACAACTGAAACACAAATTTCCTCATAACTCGAGAACTAATCAAGCAAATAGAACAAAATTTGGCATGTGGGTGTTTTCGGTAACAAGAATTTATTCTATGGTAAATTGAGACCCCTCCTCTCTTTATAAGGGGAATTATAACTCCTCTCCCCTTTAAGAGGGGGGGCTTCCATACAAATTTCCTCATAACTCGAGAACTAGTCAAGCAAATGGAACCAAATTTGGCATGTGAAGGTTTTCGAAGGCAAGAAAATTTTCTATGGTGAATTAGGACCCCTCCCCACTTTAAGAGGGGGGCTCCTGTACAAATGAAATACAAATTTCCTTATAACTCGAGAACTAATCAAGCAAATGGAACCAAATTTGGCATGTGTGTTTTTGGAGAAAAAAATTTTTTATATGATGAATTGGGACCCCTTCCCACCTTAGGAGGGGGGGCTCCTATACAAACGAAATACAAATTTCCTCATAATTCGAGAACTAATCAAGCAAATAGAACCAAATTTGGTATGTAGCTGTTTTTGGAGGCAAGAATTTATTCTATGATGAATTAGGACCTCTCCCCACTTTAGGAGGGGGGCTCCTATACAAATGAAATACAAATTTCCTCATAACTCGAGAACTAATCAAGCAAATAGAACCAAATTTGGTATGTGGAGGTTTTTGGAGGCAAAAATATTTTCTATGGTGAATTAGGATCCCTCCCCACTTTAAGAGGCGGGCTTCTACACAAATGAAATACAAATTTCCTCATAATTCGAGAACTAATCAAGCAAATGGAACCATATTTGGCATGTGGGTGTTTTTGGAGGCAACCATTTTTTCCATGATGAATTAGAACTTCTTACCTTTTTAGGAGGGGGGGAGCTCCGATACAAACGAAATACAAATTTCCTCATAACTCGAGAACTAATCAAGCAAATGGAACCAAATTTAGCATGTGGGTGTTTTTGTAGGCAAGAATATTTTCTATGGTGAATTAGGACCCCTCCTCACTTTAGGAGGGGGGGCTCCTATACAAATGAAAAACAAATTTCCTCATAATTCGAGAGCTAAACAAGGAAATGGAACCAAATTTGACATGTAAGTGGTTTTGGAGGCAAGCTTTTTTCTATGGTGAATTGAGACCTCTGTCCTCTTTGGAAAGCGAGTTATGACCCATCTCCCCTTTAAGAGGGTGGGCTTCCATACAAATGAAATGCAAATTTCCTCTTATCTCGAGAACTAATCAAGCAAATGGAACCAAATTTGGCAAGTGGCAGTTTTAGATTTTTACTATGGTGAATTACGACCCCCTTCCCATTTTAAGAGGGGGGGGCTTCCATACAAATGAAATACAAATTTACTTATAAGTACTCAAATTATCAAGCAAATGGAACCAAATGTAGCATGTAGGAGATTTTTGAGTCTTAAATTTATTTTATGATAGTAAGAGACCCCTGGGGTAGGGGGAGAGTCCATATCCATACAAATAAAACAGAAATTTTTGCGAAACTCAAAAACTAATCGAACTTGGCAAATTCGAGACTCTTCCATAAAACATTAGTCAATAACAAGACCACAAAAACTATCTATAGTAACACTAGACCATTCAGGACGAGACGGCCGCGTGTGTTGCCGGCGACCCGCCGTCGGAGACGCCGCCCACTGTGGGGAGGCAACTCCCCGCAGAAATCACTACTGTCTAGGTTTATTTATTTTCCTAGGTCTACCTGGGTTTCCTGGAACGAGCGACAGCGAGTAAGGAGAGGATCGCGAAATGGTACTTTCCACAAAAAAGTTTTCCGTGAAATGGTACATTCCGCTTAAGGTTTTTCGCAAAATGATATTCGGCGTAATGTTGTACAATCATGGCGAATATTACTATCCGCTTTCTGGTTATGCAATGAGGGGACAGTGGAGTTGTTTGCTACTTTACTGTGAGGAAAAATTGCAAATTTGTATATTAAACTACCCATTCCTGGTAACTAATAAGCCTTAAGGTAAGCAGCAAATCAGCGTATCTGGCATTTTATACTGCACATTATTGTATGTTAACTTTTTGACTGCATAGGTGTTGTAAATTGGCATCCAAAATTGTATTCAAATTCTTCGTGTCGGTAATTAGCTGTAAATTAGCATTGTCAGCACTATAAGAAGGTTATCAGTAAAATTGCAGTATATTTTGCCAAAATAGCATTTAAGTAGCATTTAAGGCGACTTAAATGCTTATTGGCCTATATTTAAATAGCATTGGTGATGCTTATAGGTTACCTGGGATGCTTTCATAGTTACGTAACTGCCAAAATGAATCATCTAAGGTTGAACTCCTCAGAAACTTGCAAAACTCGAGATTGTGACAAAGATCATCCGAGATTCATGATTTATGTAGAGGAGTGTCGTCGTGGTTGGGCCACGTTTTGGAATTCATCCATAACTTTCATTTCAAAAGGAATTATGGAAATCTAAATACATCGTTGCAAAGGTCTAAGAATATGGTATATGTTCCGGAAAGTTTTGAACTGATTGCTTGAAAAATAAACAAGTTATAGGCATTTACCTGAAGACAAAAAATGTTGTCATAGTCGGGTCATGTTGTACAGGTTGGGCCACCGCAGAAAATTTAAGGCATACGTATTGAAATTCTATATAGAGACGTGAAAAGAATGAATTCCGTGAACAACGGCTCATATAGGTACAAATAGCCTATTTTTAAATGCATTTTAGCGAAATTTTGGCCAATCAATATTGCTACAATCGTCTTTTCCGAAGTGTACAACTACAATGAAAAAACAATATAAATCTAGGTTGTTATCGTATTAATTTTGCTTTATTTCATCACATTTTACGTGACTGACATTCTCTAGCGATTATTGCGCTTCTGCGCTTACAATTATGGTGTCTCAACCATGACTACTTATGTGGCCCGACCTCTGCAAATAGCGCTTTTCTAGTATTTCACCTTAGCCTTCCCAAACACCTTACTGGAGGGGATTTTCCTGTAGTATTCGTGTGCAGCACAACACACTTCATACATTTTCAAAATTTATCTCGATAATTGCATTTCATGTATCATTTCTTGAAGAAAAGTTCATTGCGCCTGGAAAACTTTTGACGTAGGACTACGTCTTACGGCAAGTTTTAAGATAGGGTGTCATTCCAAAAAATCGAAAAATGCGAGCGTCACGAAAAATGAAAGGTTTTGAGCGCCAATAGCTCAGCGGTTTTCCGATAGATTTTCAATATTCTTACACCAATCGATTGGAAAATCTTCTAAGAATTGACCCAAATGAAAAAAAGTATGGGTTCTTGATGTTGAACTATTGAAAAATTGAAAATAATGAACCTATGTTTTACCAGAATTCTTGCTTCGTGATTGGTTGGAAGATTCTTTAGGATGATCTAAACCTATACCAATTTGATATCTGTGCTTGGGAAGTAAGCCAAAACAAGTGACAGTTTCCTCATTTCAACAAGATTTCTTAACACCGCTATTAAACCTAGACCATTTTGATGTCCTTGCTTGGGAAGTACGCCAGAAAGAGTGACAAAACCCCCTCGTGCCAACAGATTTCTTACGAATGCGATTAAACCTAGTCCAATTTGATGTCTGTGTTAGGGAAGTGTGCCAGAAAAAACGACGCAAGTTCGTTGCCACAACAGATCGCAAATTCTTTACTGCGAGACGATTAAACCTAGGCGAATTTGATATCTGTGTTGGAAAAACGTGCTACAGCACGTGCTACGTGCTGGCAGTGTTCGGTAATAATATGACTCTGTATGAATACGCATGCTTGCCGTTTCATTAGAAGTATAGTGAAAAGATGTGCTGTTGATAAAATAGGATTGAATTGGTAAAATCCCTTCAACGTGGGTAACCATGAGTAATAAAAACAATCTTCAATTTCAGTAAGGTAGCAGGAAAGCAATAGTTTGTGATCTTGATTTTGTTAAATTGTTTTCACATGCACATTGAAATAACTCTGAAATCTTTTGGGGATTGAACGTATGCAATATTACTACTTTGATAAATGTTACATACAACGCATGTAGCATGTATATATGTTGCATACAGCATGTATACATGAAGAAATGAATGATTACAAGCATGGATACATGCTACTATCACTACCAAGAGGCTAACGTAGTCCTACGTCACCTATATATGCGGTCGTGTCTTGTGCACAACCCCTCTGATTTTTTTTGTAAGATTTAGTCACTGACTTCAGTACAGGTGTTTTGAATACACGATTGAAACTCACAATATTGTGAAAAATTAGCTATCAAAGTAAGAAGTTTTACAATGGTTGTATTATAGATATCATGAGTTACTAAAACTTTAAAATCGTGATGGCCCGACCATAACAGTGGCCCGACGATAACGACAATACCCTACGACACAGGTTAATTTGTGGCAATACGAAGTTTGTCGGGTCAGCTAGTAATAATTATATTTCTTACAAGAATAATAATAAATGGAATAGAAGTTATAATAACGACCACAGTCATGCACAAAATAATAACATCAGCAATCATCGAAATCATTTTCCTTCGGATAGAGTACTACTTGCGGCTGCTAGGCATCACTTTTTCGGGACCTGCAATACAATTTCAGCGGGGGAAAACGCCGATGGCATCTACTTCTTCTGCTACACCTTGTATGGCTTGCTTGTCGCAACACTCGTGTTTTTGATGAAGCAACTCATCTCGGAACGTCAACGCAGAGTTTGGTAAATATGTCCAATACCCGATCAGACAAACGTAACAAAATTATAGCAAATCATGATATTCTGTTACGACGGTTTTTCTTTTCTTTTTTTTTCAGAACTTATATGCAGCTGTAGCAAAACATAACAAAATTTGTTATGTTTAGAACAAAATTATATCAAAATTTGTTGTAATATTTCTAACAGGTTTTGTTATAATTTTGTTAAAATATAACAAAAACTTCTTTGCCTTTATCTGCTATATCGACATTTTATTTCGACGAAATTGTCAAAAATAGACAACTACTTTCGAGAACATTCACAAATAACACAGAAAAAAACTTTCATACATTTTCAAAAATTGCACCTCCTTCAACCGGGATTGAACTCATGACATATCGCATAGAATACAACCGTCTTATCCCCTATAACAGAACTACTCTTGAATGAAGTAAGATTAAATGCTTATATGATTTGGCCGATAGCTGATTCGGGGTTGTCCGTTTTTGATTCAAGCTGGCTATAAATAGATAAAAACTCAAGTAACAAATTCAATTTTAAGATGCACTTGAAGAGGTTTCCAGCATTTGCTCCTTAAAACCGAATATAAAACTTGCAATTCTACAAATCTGTGATAAAACAGCCATAAAACCCTTATAAATCTGGGGAGGCCCACACTAAAGAAGGTTTTCAAGAATATTTCCAAAGGTCCTTTTAAAACTTGTAATTCTTATTGATATGTATTTATAGTGACTTCCAAGAGTCGGTTGAAACTAAAAGAAAACCACCACAAGTGTTGATGATTTTATGGTTGTCGTCTCAAAGAACACTTGCAAGATATCATACACTTTTCACAGTCTTAATTTGTTTAAATTGACTAAAAGCTATGATAGAAAAAGCATTCACAGATATTGCTTTTCCAAAATGGATATAAATGAAAATTGAAAATAAAAGCAGCGGCTTTGTTGTCAATCAATGAGAAATTTTTCATGTCACGCTTATTTTGTCGATGTTTTGTGACATGAAAGTTAGAAAATTTTAACGCGCCGGTTATTTTCGCTAGATTATCAAAAAATTTAATTAATAAAAAAAATTCAATAATTTCATGAAAAAGTTTATAGGCACCAAATTTTTTACAAATTGCGGCAAAAAGTCTTTTAAGTGTCCGAACATTTATTTAAAAATATAAGATCACTTATGGTATTGCATAACAACATATTTATAAACGCCCATATGCAATTTGCTAGAATTTCAAAAGTAATCAAAACAGTCCTGTTCGCCATTTTTTCAATGGTTTTATCTAAATCAACCTGAAGGCGCTTATTAGACTAACATTTCTTGCACAAGACAAAGAAAAAATTTCCAAGAGGCCGATAAGTTCATCTATACTTATTGTATTCTTGAAGAAGACAAGTTGTGCTTGAACAAGAATTGTTTGAATTACTTAAGGGGACCAAGTTTTTTGCAAGATAATCATTCTAGTATAAACAAAGAAAACGTCAGAAAAGTGTCAATGTAAGATGTTTTTTTGTGCTGGAGGTTCACCTACTTATATTGAGTTTAATATTTTTTAAGTACAGCAGTCATTATGATTACCAATATAAATTGATTTTAAAAATTAAAAGAGGGCTGCACGGCAGTTCCATGCGTTTAATCTGCAAAATTTTTTATATACTTTGTCGTTACAACCGTCTTTAAAAACATTTTCCCAACACCGGCTAATGACCTCTATATTCAGTTTAAAAAAAATCAGAGGGGTTGTGTACAAGACACGACCGCATATATAGGTGACGCAGGACTACGTAAGTCTCTTTGTAGTGATAGTAGCATGTATTCATGCTTGTAATCATTCGATTCTTCATGTATACATGCTATATGCAACATATATACATGCTACATGCGTTGTATGTAACATTTATCAAAGTAGTAATATTGCATACGCTCAACTCTCAAAAGATTGTGCATTTGAAAACAATTTAACAAAATCAAGAACACAAACTATTTCTTTCCTGCTACCTTACTGAAATTAAATATTGTTTTTATTATCCATGGTTTCCCACGTTGAAAGGATTTTACCAATTCAATCCTATTTTATCAACAGCACATCTTTTCACTACACTTCTAATGAAACGGCAAACATGCGTATTCATACAAAGCCGTATTATAACCGAACACTACAGCTGTAGCACATTTTTCCAACACAGATATCAAATTCGCCGAGGTTTAATCGTCACGCACTAAAGAAATTGCGATCTGTTGGGACAACGAGCTTATGTCATTTTTTCTGGCACATTTCCCTAACACAGACATCAGATGGGACTAGGTTTAATCGCGTTCGTAAGAAATCTGTCGGTACGAGGGGGCTTTGTCACTCTCTCTGGCGTACTTCCCAAGCAAGGACATCAAAATGGTCTAAGTTGAACCGCGGTGTTAAGAAATCTTGTTGAAATGAGGAAACTTTGTCACTTGTTTTAGCTTATTTCCCAAGCACAGATGTTAAATTGGTATAGGTTCAGATCATCGTAAAGAATCTTCCAACCAATCACGAAGCGAGAATTCTGGTAAAACATAGGTTCATTATTTTCAATTTTTCAATAGTTCAACATCAAAAATCCATACTTTTCTTCATTTGGGTCAATTCTTATAAGATTTTCCGATCGGTTGGTGTAAGAATATTGTAAATCGATCGGAAAACCGCTGAGCTATTAGCGCTCAAAACCTTTCATTTTTCGTGACGCTCGCATTTTTCGATTTTTTGGAATGACACCCTATCTCAAAACTTGCCGTAAGACGTAGTCCTACGTCAAAAATACAAACAACTCTACAAACCGGCACCGGCACCGCCTCCGCAAAAATACAATCGAACCAAATTTTCTAATAACATACAAATCTACCATTGATGCATCATCACCGGCATAGTCCTTCCTCAGCTAATTGGAAATCTTAATTGTTTTTTGATTTCGCTGATTTTTCATATGAAATCTTGCTATAGTTTCGATTAAAAGATCCATATTTGTTCAATTTTCTCCTGGTTCAGATGCCCATTTTGACAGATCAGTTGTTTACGCTCGAATGTTCTTTCTTCAGAGTATGATTTCTCGTACAAGGATATACGGGTTTAAGACGGTTTTATGGCAGTATTGTTAAGACAAACCAATCTTGCAGAAGAATGTCATAAATTTTTGTCAAAACTATTGCTAGATTTTAACACTAGATATACCAGACCAGTCATTTTGACTGGTCGTGCAATTTCAATTTGAAATTTCTACAACATCTAACATTTGATTTTAGAAACGATGTTATGACTTTTGTAGCTATAAGTAGAGAATACATTTTATGAACTTAATGTTACTTTATATATATTAGTAACAAATATAATTTTTGTTTTTGTCATTTATACCATCACCAGTCAAAATGACTGGTGCAAGATTCTATGAAGCAATTTAGCATTTCTGGAGAACGGTGAGTCCGAAGCATGAAATTATTCAGTGAAATGCCGTTCCTAATGGTTCTTGGCCATTTTTGTAGAATTTTGTCGAGAGTCGGTCCTTTTCGGCGGTTCTATTCTTCAGCTGACCGATTTCTCGCCGGATCTCTTTGAGATCGGAAGTCGAAACGCCCTTAGGCTCTCATACGTTCACTTTTGCTCCATTTTCTTTTGCTATATCAGCAATTGAGATCCCTATCAAAGAACTGCTTCCACTCACCAACCACTATGCGCTCGTTTGTGGCCAGGTTTCCCTGCTCGTTCTTACACATATCAGGCCTCGGTGTGTATCCTTTACGCATCTCACTGGCCTGAAATAGTGGTTCTAGCTCTCCTTCTGGCGTTTTGCGGCCTCACTGATGGCCGAACGTATCCTGCTACATTTATCTTCGAGGGTCGAAGCACCTGGCCACAGAGGAAGGCTCATAGTATGTGCGTAGTTCTCATCACATTCCGGGTTGTCTAATTATCGATTGTTTAACCGAGGATGGCTTTGTCGTGAGGTATATACCGTCGATAATTTTGAGCGCACGTGTACTGCTACTAGGTAATGATCTGAGTCGAGATCCGTACCCCGTAGGGAGCGTACGTTGGTGATATTCGAGAAAACCCAACCTTCGATGAGAATATGGTCGATTAGGTTCAATCTTGGTTGGTCAGGTGATCTCCTGGTGGCTTCGTAGATCTATGTGGGGAAAAAATGTGTTTCTGATCCCCAGGCCTCGGGAAGCTGCAAAGTTGATGCATCGCTGGGCGTTATCACTATACATTGCTTCCCTGTCGATCTGATCGTTCATGTCCCCAATGACGATGATATCCCGTGGCGAGCACTCGAGCAGCTATCGTATGTTGCCTCCTGCTGGACATAGAACGCTCTTTTCTCGTCGTCGGGTCTACCTTCGTGTGGCCAGTGCACGTTTATGATGGTGTAGTTGAAGAAGCGACCTGTTATCCTCAACACATATATCCTCTCCCGATCCTGCATTCTGCCCATCACTACGAAGCTCGTTGGTTGCTCCATCGTTCTGGCAAAATTGGGCCTTGCCGCCACGGATCCCCCAAACCTTCCCGCCTTTGCGACAGATCTCCTGTAGTGCCACAATGTCGAACTTTTGCGGTTCTAACTGAACGAGCAACATTCTGTCGCCATCCACGAAATTTGGTTTTACCGTTCCAGGTAGGAAGCATCCATTCCAAATCCTTGTTTCATCGCCTGTTCATGTTAAATGTTTCGAGTTGAATTTTCTTGAGTTTTCGTAATATTTTAGATATAAAAAGCTTGCCTTACTAGGGCTATGCTGCCGAGTCTCATGATGGGGCTGTTATCGTATAGTGCCGAGACAAGACAGTGCCTCCTTTTTTTTTTTTTTTTTTACGCGTTGGGAAATCTGCTGAGCGCCGTAGAAGATACGGTACTATCAGACACCTGAGAAGATACCTCAGGGAGTGGGGTTTAGGTATCCCGACCCCCCTAATGGGGCGTGAGGATCCCGACCCACTAAAACCCTACTCGAGTCTCCAGCCTCAATCCCCCCTGGCACCACCTTATCGGTATTACTTCAGGGAGGGGCTATTGTGCTTAATGCACTCGCTTAGATAACTACTGGACTATGGTAGTTAGGCTGTTTATTCGCCGTTGATCGGCTCTCCAGTGGTTTTGTAGCTCGAGTACAATCTGGGTAGCAGCCGCGTTGACCGCTCCCCAGATGTCCGAGCTGGAACACATCTTTTGGACTAAGTTATCCGGGGTAGTGTCCTGTCCGCTCACTGCCATCATGCTGCTTCTCGCGCCCGCGAAACTAGGGCATATGAAGAAAGCATGTTCTGCCGTTTCCTCAACATCCACGCATTCGGGACACGCGGGGGACTCCGCATGCCCGAACTTATGCAGATACTTACTTTTTATTTTCCGTCACCGTAACAATTTTAATAATATGTTTCATTGATATTTTTCGGTGAAATAAAACCCTTCTTTTCTCGATCTGCGTAACGTTTCTGGCTACTATGCTTCGCCTATCGTCAGACGCCTGGAAATTTTATTTTTGGTCAACTAATTTATACAAATTTTAAACACATTTTTCTTTTCACAAATTTACATTACAAAAACAAATAAAAAGCTTACATTTTCGTCACTCTATTTTCTTAGCACATTGCTAATGCTGCGTCCGCTGCCGACGAGTAACCATTGCCTGCTTACTTTGTTCACACTGCCGTAGCTTAGTGACCAGACCGTTATACATTGCGTTGAATGTTCCACATTCACGCTGTAGGTTTACAGTTTTTTCTTCCCCCAGTATCTTTATGTGGAACATCTCCGCGGTTTCTCTGCTCTCCTGGTTCTCGACTCTTTCTAGTATGCGTGTATTATCAAAGTCGAATATGTGTCCGCTCTGGATAGTGTGCTGTGCTAGTCCGGATTTTGCTTCTTTTTTCTTTGCGTCGTTCTTATGTTCAGCTATTCTCGTCTCCAACCGTCTTCCCGTTTGTCCAATGTACACTTTGCCGTCATCTGTACCACATGGTATAGAGTACACTACATTTTTCTGTTTACTTGGTGGGATCGGGTCTTTCAGCTTACTAAACACACGATGCTTGATCTTATCTAGTGGTTTGAAAGCTAGCTCTACATTATGTTTCCTTAGGATTTTGTGCAGTTTCTCACTCAGACCCGGTATATACGCAGAAGAAGCAAACATTTCAATCGAAGATGCAATCATTTGTATCAATGAAAGATGGAACGAAATTGGGAAACATACCAACATCGATCAAGGCAGCTTCATAGCAGCAGTCAGGCTCGTATTAGATTCAACCTTCTTCGTCTACCAAGGTACTACATACTCTCAATGTTTCTGGGTCCCAATGGGTTCACCTTTATCACCTGTAATTGCAAACCTGGTAATGGAAAAACTGGAACAACACTGCATAGCTGAATTAGAGAAGAAAAACATCAATCTAACAACATACCGCCGGTACGTGGACGACTGCTTCTGTGTGGCTACTGAGGAACAAATCAACGAAATACTGGCGACATTCAACAGTTTTCACGACAGGCTGCAATTCACCATAGAAATGGAGGCGAATAACAGCATAAAATTCCTGGACATGATGCTGACTAGAAACAACGGTAAGCTGGAAAAGTCATGGTTGCCGAAACAAGTCGATGGCAAATATCTCGACTTCCATTCGCAAAGCCCGTACGCACACAAATGCAATACGGCAATAGCGCTAATCGATCGAGCGATTAAATTATCGGATCCAAAAAATCGGCCATGCGCCATCAAAACTGTAAAAAGCATATTAAAAATTAACCATTATCCCGAGTGGTTTGTTAAAAAAATACTAAAAGCTAGAGTTCACAAGTTTTATAACACGCTCGAAATTACTAAGCAAACAGAAGAAAACATTAAGTTTGCTTCTTCTGCGTATATACCGGGTCTGAGTGAGAAACTGCACAAAATCCTAAGGAAACATAATGTAGAGCTAGCTTTCAAACCACTAGATAAGATCAAGCATCGTGTGTTTAGTAAGCTGAAAGACCCGATCCCACCAAGTAAACAGAAAAATGTAGTGTACTCTATACCATGTGGTACAGATGACGGCAAAGTGTACATTGGACAAACGGGAAGACGGTTGGAGACGAGAATAGCTGAACATAAGAACGACGCAAAGAAAAAAGAAGCAAAATCCGGACTAGCACAGCACACTATCCAGAGCGGACACATATTCGACTTTGATAATACACGCATACTAGAAAGAGTCGAGAACCAGGAGAGCAGAGAAACCGCGGAGATGTTCCACATAAAGATACTGGGGGAAGAAAAAACTGTAAACCTACAGCGTGAATGTGGAACATTCAACGCAATGTATAACGGTCTGGTCACTAAGCTACGGCAGTGTGAACAAAGTAAGCAGGCAATGGTTACTCGTCGGCAGCGGACGCAGCATTAGCAATGTGGTAAAAAAATAGAGTGACGGAAATGTAAGCTTTTTATTTGTTTTTGTAATGTAAATTTGTGAAAAGAAAAATGTGTTTAAAATTTGTATAAATTAGTTGACCAAAAATAAAATTTCCAGGCGTCTGACGATAGGCGAAGCATAGTAGCCAGAAACGTTACGCAGATCGAGAAAAGAAGGGTTTTATTTCACCGAAAAATATCAATGAAACATATTATTATGCAGATACTGTCTGAAGCAACCATGCCCTGACAGAATCTGTGTCAGGTGGAAGTTGACTTCGCCGTGGCGCCTGTTGACCCACCCAGATAGTTCCGGGATAAGTCGGTGTGTCCACCGACCTTTTGTGGAATTAGACCATGCCCGCTGCCATGTGGTCATCGAGGCCGATCTTGTGGTACTCCGTATGCCTCTAGTTCCTCGTTGGTTGAAGCACTCTACGTCTTCGCTGATAATAATGCCAATAGGCATCATACCTGCTAGGACGCAGATTGCGTCATGTGAAACTGTGCGATACGCACTCGCCACTCTCAAGCACATGAGACGATAGGTGCTTTCCAGCTTGGCTAGATAGCTTTTGGTACCTAACGCCGATGACCACACCGGTCCGCCATACCTAAGTATAGACTGGACCACGTTGGCTAATAGCCTTCGTTTGCTGCCATATACCGCAGAGCTATTAGACATCATACGAGACAATGCCGAAATAGCTGTGGAAGCCTTCTTGCAGGCATAGTCGACGTGGCTCCCGAACTTGAGCTTGTCGTCGACCATGACTCCCAGAAGTTTTAAGGACCGCGTTGACGAAATAGTGCAGTCCCCGACGCTGATCTTTGCTTGCTGTACCGACTTGCGGTTGTTAACCACGATAACCTCCGTTTTATGATGCGCTAGCTCCAGTTTCCTGGATCGCATCCAGTCTTCAACAATGCTTATAGAGTGGGCAGCCGTCAACTCAACCTCTCTGATAGATTCACCATAGACTTCCAGGGTGATGTCATCCGCAAAGCCGACAATCACCACCCCTACCGGGAACTTTAGCTTCAACACCTCGTCATACATGACGTTCCACAACACCGGGCCCAGTATGGAACCTTGCGGAACCCCTGCGGTGATTGGAACGCACTTCTGACCCTCCTCCGTGTTGTAGCATAGCACACGATTCTGGAAACAATTTTCCAGGATCCTGTACAGCGACACCTGCACTTGGACGTTCCGAAGCGAGTTGGCTATGGAGTCCCAGCTAGCGCTATTAAACGCATTTCTCACGACAAGCGTGACAACTGCGCAATAACGAATACCTGTCCTCTTGGGCTGGATTGCCACCTCGGCTGTCTTAGTGACAGACAAGATGGCATCCACCGTAGATTTGCCTTTTCGGAAGCCGAATTGGTTCCTTGACAGACCGTTTGTACCCTCAGTGTACTGTACGAGTCTGTTAAGGATAACCCTTTCCAGCACCTTGCCGGCAGTATCGAGCAGACAGATCGGCCTATATGACGAGGGGATACCCGGAGGTTTTCCCGGCTTCGGCAATAGGACCAGATTCTGTCGTTTCCATCTGTCCGGGAAGTTGCCAGCTTCCAGGCATCTACTCATTACTGCCCCGAATAATTCGGGAGCCTCCAGAATAGCCGCTTTAAGGGCCATATTCGAGATTCCGTCTGGTCCCGGTGCCTTGCTCACCTTTAGGGATTTAGCGATCTCAATGAGTTCCTCGTTCGTAACCGTTACTTCCTCCCCGACCTCTAAACCACCGTCGCCCACGTTACTTTGGATGTTCGGCCCGGAGACCGACCATCCTACGCTATGGTCTGAGATACTGGAACGTCGGCCGTGGGACGACTCAGCGGCCTGAGGCCAGGGCCTTGGCTCGTGGCGCGGAAAGAGGCCCTCAATGATCCGCTCCAGCATCTCTGGCGATCTCTCTGCGGGTGCCATCACGCCCTTGGCCTTTGCCATTACGATCCTGTAGACATCACCCCACGGGTTCGCATTGGCACTGGCACATAACCTTTCAAAGCAGGCTCGCTTGCTAGCTATTATCCCACTCTTAAGCGCTGCGCGTGCAGCAACTAGTGCTACTCGACATTCTGCTCTGCCCTCGTCCGAACGAGCTCTTTGCATAATTCTCCTTGCACGAAAGCAGGCTCCGCGGAGTTCCGCAATTTCTTCTGTCCACCAGTAAACCGGTGACCTACCATACCTAGGTCGGCTTTTCCTAGGCATGGTGGCGTCACACGCTCGCGACAGCACCTCAACCAAATGATCAGCGTTCGGATCGGGCATATCGCGATCACCGCACTCTCTCCGGATCGCTTCCACAAATACTTCGGGATCGAAGTATGATGTCTTCCACCCACGGGTGGTTGGAGTGTTGGCTCTACCCGCCGCCTGCCGCCTCGTTATCTGACCAACACCATAGCGGACCGCCTGATGGTCACTGTGAGTGTAGCCATTGTCTACCCTCCAGTCTCCTATCAGATCAGGGCTGCCGAATGTCACGTCGATAATAGACTCTGCACCATTCCCACTGCCATTCATCGCTGCGTCCGGCGTAGATGCAGTTGGAGCGACAGGTATGCCGCTTCCCTTTCCGCTTACGCTGGCGCTTCTGCTCGTATCCATCGGCGGAGATCACTGGATACCACCTCTTGCGAACGGATTATCTAATCCGTCCGCGCTCACTGAAGTAAAGTTTTTTTGATTTTGATTATTCATATAGAATCCCACGAGTTGAGGGGAAAGAAGAGTCTGCCGCATCAGAGCCCCTCATGATGCGGTAAGGGCTGATTACTGTGGAGGGCGCTCTGGTACTCCACAGGCTCCGTTTGAGGCTGGGTATTTATAGAACCCCCCCCCCACCATTCATCCCTCGGCACGGGTCGCATGACACCTTGGATTAGGGGTTTATCCATTCTTGTTTTTACTTTTAGCCATGGATAACAGCTATTCAACCATCCTCCTTTAGGGGCTTTGGACCCTCTGCTCAGGTTCTCAGTATTTTCAGGTTCATCGAACATGCTTCTACCGAGATCCGTCATTTGCAGGCGGAGAGTTTACACTCAGCCTTCGCATGAGTGCCCCCTTCTCTGTCGGCATACGACCCTAGTTTCCACCGGTTGTCCGATTTCCACTAAGGAACGTATCCCGGATGGTACCACGGGGAGGTAGAGAGAGGAGTTGCTAAATAAGAGGCTGTGGAACTTCGTGGTAGTTCTGGAGCGCATTATTCAACCATTTACCATCCAGACAGTGCCTCCTTGCCTGTCGGTATACGACTTTAGTTTCCACCAGTGTTGGTTACCACACCTCTGGTAAGGTTGCTCGTATTCCGGCTGGTAGGGTGATCAACCTATTTTGGACCCCATCTGTAGCTGTACATAATTTGGACACTTACAGCAAAATCAAATGAAAGTGTCCAAATTATGTACAGCTGCAGATGAGGTCCAAAACAGGTTGGTTACCCTACCACGAGGAGGTGGAGATAAAAGTTGCTGGATAAGAGGCTAAGGACCACTATAGGGTCTGTGTTGCACATTATTCAGTCGTTCACCAACCGTTTCTTATCCACCAGTCATTTTGACTGGTTTTGGTATAAATAGGTATATTTAAAATGCTGGTATATCTAGTGTTAAAGAGCGTCGTTTTTGAGCAGAAATCAAGTATCCACTTATCAGGTACCACTTATAAGGTGAATTACACTTATTGATATTTCAGTTTTATGCGTGTTTCTTCAAGTATCCTTCAATCATACTTCAGGAATGTTAATCAAATAAGATAACATTCACTTGAGGAAAAACATTATAAAACCTGATAGATTTTGCAATGCTCTGATAAAACTACTATAAGAAATGCATAAGACCAATTTGCTATTGGATTGTTACTTGGGAAGCCTTCGGTGTTCGGTCCAAAGCCGTGATCAAGAAGAAGAAATCGAATCCGTTTAAGGGGGCATAGTACTTTTTCAATTCCAAAAAATTGATTTTTTTAACGTGGGACTACGTCTTACGGCAAGTTTTGAGATAGGGTGTCATTCCAAAAAATCGAAAAATGCGAGCGTCACGAAAAATGAAAGGTTTTGAGCGCTAATAGCTCAGCGGTTTTCCGATAGATTTTCAATATTCTTACACCAATCGTTTGAAAAATCTTCTAAGAATTGACCCAAATGAAGAAAAGTATGGATTCTTGATGTTGAACTATTGAAAAATTGAAAATAATGAACCTAATTTTACTAAAATTCTCGCTTCGTGATTGGTTGGAAGATTCTTTACGATGATCTAAACCTATGCCAATTTGATATCTGTGCTTGGGAAGTAAGCCAAAACAAGTGACAAAATTTCCTCATTTCAACAAGATTTCTTGACACCGCGGTTGAACCTAGACCATTTTGATGTCCTTGCTTGGGAAGTATGCCAGAGAGAGTGACAAAGCCCCCTCGTACCAACAGATTTCTTACGAACGCGATTAAACCTAGTCCAGTTTGATGTCTGTGTTAGGGAAGTGTGCTAGAAAAAATGACACAAGTTCGTTGTCCCAACAGATCGCAAATTCTTTACTGCGAGACGATTAAACCTCGGCGAATTTGATATCTGTGTTGGAAAAATGTACTACAGCTATAGTGTTCGGTTATAATACGACTCTGTATGAATACGCATGCTTGCCGTTTCATTAGAAGTGTAGTGAAAAGATGTGCTGTTGATAAAATAGGATTGAATTGGTAAAATCCTTTCAACGTGGGGAACTATGGGTAATAAAAACAATCTTTAATTTCAGTAAGGTAGCAGGAAAGCAATAGTTTGTGTTCTTGATTTTGTTAAATTGTTTTCAAATGTACAATCTTTTGAGAATTGAACGTATGCAATGTTACTACTTTGATAAATGTTACATACAACGCATGTAACATGTATATATGTTGCATGTAGCATGTATACATGAAGAATCGAATGATTACAAGCATGAATACATGCTACTATCACTACAAAGACACTTACGTAGTCCTGCGTCACATATATATGCGGTCGGGTCTTGTACACAACCCCTCTGATTTTTATTAATTAATTCGAAAGATTAACAATTTGAACATATGAGGTTGAAGTCGTTTGGATGAATTTCGAAAATTGACAAAGTTATAACTATTTGTACTGCGCATGTCTGGAACGATTGCACAGCGAATAAAAACTCCAATGCTGTTTATCACGAAACCAGGTTTTCAAAGTCGATATCATAAATATCTCAAGAACGGCTCAAGCAATTCTCTTGCTTCTTTTTTTGTTTCAAAGCTAACAAAATTATCTAGCGTTTGATCTATCCTGTTTTCGATATTGCAATTTATGTATTTTCTAGAAATGTTTCGACTAAAAACCTTACTTTTATGTTTGAATGTCGGTCATTTTGTTATGCGTTCGGTACGTATGGTACCGCAATTCATGTTTTTTCTCAATGAAGGTTTTCAAGGAGCCATAGGAGAGAGAGAAAGAGGTTTCCGTATAATAACAAAATTGTTAATAATTGTCTAAAGTGCAATGTTTAGAATGCAAAAAAAAACTCGAATCGAATCGTCTAGTGCGTTATCGAGAAAAAATATTTGAAATGAGGCAAAAAATATGGTGCCAAAGGTACTATGCCCCCTCAATCGCGTTGCACCTTTTTAAGAATGTTGCACGATGTGCCATCAAATACATAAGAAAATAAGGCCGTCAAGATTTTTTTTGCAATAAGTCTTACGCGTATATTTCAGCTTTCGTGTCTATAGACTTTGTAAGCCATGAATTCATCCCTGTGAAGATTGCACGTAACCGCACAATAATTGCACACTAGCAATAAAAAGCTCACCGTAACTTACGAACATAGCCACCTATCGGTTACTAGAAGAGTTACTGTCGATCGCGCCGATACATACTCACTATTGGCGTCACTCAAATTGGTCATCTCGCTTTGCCTAATGGTTGAGTGATTTAAATCTCTGGTGTGCGCTCGAGATTGTTCTTCAAACAATCGCGAATGAGGTACAAGAAATAAATCGTACAGGTTGATAGAATTAATCTTTGTCGCGAAATATAATAGCATTTCGATTGCTATTATGCCGAAAATGCTATAAATAAGGGATCCGACCAACTCCATTGCTAATTGAGTGGAGATCTTCAAACTTAACTTTTCTTCCGTATCAAAGTTCGCGATTTTCAAAGGTGCATTTCAAGGTGGTTGACAAAGTCAAGGACTTTGCTAGCAAAATCCACTCGTGCTTAAGGTGAGAAGAAGCTAGAGTAGCGAGATTAGGCCTTATAAGTAACTTTTAAAGTTTTAGACCGACTGCTAGGATAGGAGTTACCAAAAAAAGTTACTCGTGCCCGTAAAACTTACAACTAGCAGGTAAGCTGCGTGCTACGGTAACTAAAATAACTTATCAGGCATACGCATAACGAATGTACACGTTGAACAGGGTTCCCCATTCAACGTGGGGTGTTTATTCCGGCTTGGGCAGAAGACCAATCTGCTAAGCGGATCCATCGAACAAGCTGTCATAAGTCATAGGATTGACTGATCCACTCAGCGCACTCAGAACGTTCTACGGACCGGCGCCTGCCACTCACCCTAAGGTGGCAAACGCTATACGCTCTTCGTTTACATCGGGATCAGCTTGACTGCCTGGATCAGCTGATTGATCGCTACTGCCTGTGTTATCAGGATCGTTCGGCCTGTGCTGTCGAACTGTGTGGAAGAACCAAATCAAAAAACCGCAAGTGCTAGCAAATAAGACTGGTTGTGGCTAACAACCTTAAGTTGAGTAGCTTTACCCTGTCCCGGGACCAGTAGGCTGATGCGTTCAATAAACAGCCTGTTAGTTTGAAAACCACCTGAAAGATATCGAACTTTTGTTTGTTTTTCGGATTAATGAATGGTAAGATCTCTGATTTAGCTTCGCGGGTCGTCTCGATTCGTTTAGTTCATTTGTTTTGGAGATTTTGTAGATATTAATCGATCAGTCTGTACGAATAATTATTGGTTTAACCCCTGTTAGGAAAAGTCAGATGAACGGTGTGATTTAGCCACTTTTAACCCGCCCGTTTTACAGAGTCTCATAGCCGGACTTTCAAAAGCGTCAGCAGCCTCCTAAACCGGAGTGGCGCTTAAGCTGCAGTGCGTTGTGTGCAACACGAACGTTACAACTTTTCTGCTCATTTTGGCAGGACCCGACCAAAGAAACGATTATTCAAATGATGCGTAAAAGAAACTATTTCTCAGTAACTATGTGACTTATTGTATTATGATTTTGTCACTATGTAACTTTGTAAACAAAACATAACCCGAGAAAATAAGAGATAAGATTCCATTTTAGATTTCAGTTTCAAGCATCTAGCAACAAAATAAAAGTTTGAGTAAACGAGAGATTCTCCATAAAATACATGCCATAGTTGTAGCATTGACTAAAAAAACTGGTTCTCTCATATATGAAATTCTACAATGACGTTCGAAAATAACTCTTTAGGTTATTTAAACAAAGACTTCTGTCAATACGTTTTATAATTTTTTAAAATAAAGTGCATGAGGTTCACAAAACGTGACTTGACAGGAGCGGCGCGTTACTGCATCGAGTATGTTTTAGATTAGACAATTTTTTAGCAACATGTGAAATGCAACATATAGAATGCGACATGTTGCTAGTTGTTGCTTGCATTAATCGTGGGAAGGACCAACCGGCATCAAATTTAGGATTTTTACATTCAAAAAGGCGCAACATCGCCCAAGTTGTGTTCGTTGCTAAGCTCTTGAACGGACAAATTGATTGCCCAACTTTATTGGAACAGCTCAATCTCTACGCCCCAGAACGAGCTCTTCGAACGAGGAACTTTATCTATCTCGAAGCAAGGAGAGTCAACTACGGTCTATTTAGCCCAACAAGGTACATGCAGCCCAGTTCAACACAGTCTACGAATTATTTGACTTCGACATCTCCATCGATACTTTTAGAAGACGACTCTCCCAAAGACAATAGTTATGTGTTTCTTCGTGTGTAGAGTAATTGTATTTAAGTTTTTGTTCTACTATTATTATTAGCATTATTTTTATTATTATTAGTATTCATTAAGACCGCACTGTGTCCAATGAATTTTTAAATAAATGACAAATGACAAATGACAAATTCTGACTTGAAATGAAAAATCTACTCTAATACGTATTATAAAGCTACTCTAATACGTATTATTTATATTTTACATTTGCAATAACTTGAGAACGACATAAGAAAAAAGTTTATGTGACATAATTTGTTCAAAATTATGCGTAGAATTTGCGTAAAATTACGCGAAGAATTTTATTTTAGTTTTACAAAAAAGCAGCGTAGGGTTGCGGTTCCACCTCGTCATACGTAATCATGATTCACACTTTATTTCGAGTTTTTAAAAGAATTATATCCACAAGTACTCAAGTTTTTGGCACGAGATAAAACTCTCACTTCTTGCATATACACCCATATTTAGACAGATAAAATATTTCAAAATTTACATTTTTTACAGACACAGATGTTCTTGTTCAGCGGCAATTGGTCATACAGAAACTGCACTTCGCCATGACGAAGTTTTGCTTTCGTCCACCATGGACAAACACAATTGTTTACAAAAATTTATGCATGTATTCGTTATGCCGTGAGCTATTCAACTGGCACCAAAACAATGCAAGTAGTTTGAATCAGAGCTTAGATATCGATGTTTTTACTCCGAGTAATCTGCTGATGATGTGCTGCTGATGCTCTTCGTCATATTCAAAGCGAATAGTAAAACCAAGGGACTTTTATTTTTGAAAAAAAAAATGGTGAAAATAGTGGTTTTCTTTCATTATCTTTTGTCGATTACTAAGGGACAATACATAAATATTGGTGCAAAGTGCATATTAGTTTGAATGTAATTCACCTCAAAGTTAGTCATATTGCTTGTTTTTCGCGTCTATGTCGGGAAAGTAGATGAAGCCATCCAGCACCCTATTTACAAAACTTTTTTTTTCAGTGTATTTCTAAATACGCCCTTTTTAAAAGTTACTCTTGCTGAAAAAATATGTTTCATGGAAAATGAATCCGTGCGTGGTTCAATGTATCAGCAAAATTTCGAAATCAAAAATAGTCGAGACAAACCGTTTTATTAGTTGAGCTGGAATTGCTCTATAACAATATTATAACAAATTTTGATATAATAACAAAACTTGTAATACTTCTAATTGCCTCATTATTTTGTCTGATCAAAAATATAGCAAATTCTGCTATTTCTATCTGATTGAGATATTTTTTGTTATATATTTGTTATAATCATTTACTCGGGTAACCATACTGTTACTCATCCACTAATTGCTTCGAATACTAACGTAAGTGAAGTTAAGGAAATTTCAATTTACGCACAAAACTTTAAGAGAATGCGTAGTGCGGAAAAAATTAATAAAATCCAAAACGCAGTTAGTGGATGCCCACATTCAATTAATTTAGCTACAGAGATTAATTGGAACGACAGCATAAAAAGTGAAGAAGTGTTTAATAACAATTTCAATGTGTTTAGAAGCGATCGGTATTTATCATCATCTGACAAAAAATCAGGCGGTGGTGTTCTTGTAGCTATTAGTGTTCTGTATGATGGCGAGCTAATCTCAACTCAAAAGTATGCAGAGTTTGAAGATGTCCGGGTAAGAGTTTTATTGAGTGGCGAAAGACTTATATTTGCTATATTTGACTTATATTTCTGTGTATTCCCTCCCCATTGCACGAAAAAGCAATCGTATGAAAAAAATTTAACTACAGCGGAATTATTGATTGATAACATGGAACCAGACGCAAAAATCCATATTTACGGAGATTTTAACCAGCATAGTGCCGAATTTATTGTAAACAAGCTAACCCGACAAACTTCGTATTGCCACAAATTAAACTGTGTTGTACATAAATCGTGAATCTCTGATGACCTTTGTCACAATCTCGAGTTTTACAAGTTTCTGGGGAGTACATGAGGGTTTTAATATACAAATTTTCCTCACAGTAAAGTAGAAAACAACTCCCTTCATGGCTTAGCCTGATAAAATAAAGCGGATAGTATTTAAATATTCGCCATCATTACAAACCATTTCGCCGAATACCATTTTGCGGAACACCAGTTCTCGGTTGACCATAACACGGAATATAGAGTTTCGCAGAATACCATTTCGCGAAAAAACTTACGCGGGATGTACCACTTCACGAAAAATATTTTCATAGAAACTACCACTTCGCAGGGGTGAGCCAACTGAAGGAAAGTAACAGAGGTCAGTAGATCTAGGAAAATAAATAAACCTAGACAGAGGAGATCTCTACGGGGGGCTGGCCGCCGCAGTGGCCGGCGCTTCCGACTGCAGGTCGCCGGCAACACTCGCGGCCTGTGGCCGTCTCGCGCTGAATTATCTAATGTTACTATAGATAGTTTTTGGTGGTCTTGTTATTGAATAATGTTTTATGAAAGAGTCCAAAATTTCTCGAGTTCGATTAGTTTTGGAGTTACGCAAAAATTTCTGTTTTATTTGTAAGAAAGTCCTTATCCTCCTACCACAGGGGTGAGGGGTCTCAAACCATCATTAAAAAAATTCCTGCCTCCAAAACCCCCCACATGCCAACTATGGTTCCATTTGATTAATCAATTCTCGAGTTATGAGGAAATTTGTATTTCATTTGTATAGGAGCCCCCCTCCCAAAGAGGTTTCAATTCACCATAGAAAAAATTCTTATTTCCAAAAACACCCACATGTCAAATTTTGTTCCATTTGCTTGATTAGTTCTCGAGTTATGAGGAAACTTTTATTTCATTTGTATGGAAGCCCCCCTCTTAAAAGGGAGAGGGGTCATTATTCCCCTCCTAAAAAGAGGAGCAGTCTCAATTCACCATAGAAAAAAAATTGCCTGCAAAAACACCCACTTGCTAAATTTGATTCCATTTGCTTGATTAGTTTTAGAGTTATGAGGAAATTTGTATTTCATTTGTATGGGAGCCCCCCTCCTAAAAAGGTAAGGCGTCCTAATTAATCACAGAAAAAATTCATGCCTCCAAAAGCACCCACATGCCAAATATGGTTCCATTTGATTGATTAATTCTCGAGTTATGAGGAAATTTGTATTTCATTTGTATAGCAGCCCCCCCTCCTAAAGTAGGGAGAGGTTTCAATTCACCACAGAAAAAAATTCTTGTCTCCAAAAACACCAACATGTCTAATTTGGTTCCATTTGCTTGATTAGTTCTCGTGTTACGAGGAAATTTGCATTTCATTTGCATGGGAGCCCCCCCTCCCTCTCCTAAAAAGGTGAGGGGTCCTAATGCATCATAGAAAAAATTCATGCCTGCAAAAACACCCACACGCTAAATTTGGTTCTATTTGCTTGATTAGTTCTCGAGTTATGAGGAAATTTGTATTTCATTTGTATAGGAGCCCCCCTCCTAAAGCGGGGAGGGGTCTCAAGTCACCATAGAAAAAATTCTTGTCTCTAAAAACACCCACATGTCAAATTTTGTTCCATTTGCTTGACTAGTTCTCGAGTTATGCAGAAATTTGTGTTTTATTTGCATGGGACCCCCCCCCTCTCCTCTTAGTGGGGCGAGGGATCTCTAACCATCATAAGAACCTTCCCTGTCCCCAAAAACCGCTATATGCAAATTTTCACGCCGATCGGTTCAGTAGTTTTCGATTCTATAAGGAACATACTGACACACATACAGACAGCAGAAATCCTTTTTTATAGGTATAGATGATGGTAATGAATCACTTTTGCTTCCTACCCGAGCAGGAGCGAAGAGCAAAATAATATCAAAATGTGTTATTGGAAATAACTGGATATCAAAATTTGGTCTTGTTTTGGCTGACATAGTTGGTAAAATAACAAAAAATAATATCAAAATTTTACACCCTTAAGGCCAAAAGAATAATTGTATATGAGATTTTAAAAAATCATTTTATAGAATATTTATAATTTAAAATCTCTTTAATCAATAAAAAAAATTGTAAGAAATATATCGAACGTCATTTTAAGGCCAAAATATGATAACAAAATCAGTTATTAAACTCATCTTACAACCACTGTTTTAAATATCTACTCTATAATAAAATGTGTTATCAATGTATTTCCATATCTATTCAATAACAAAATGCACTGAAGTCGCTTTTTACGCGGTTTTTTTTCACACGGTTTTTTTACGTGACTATTTTTACGCGGTTTTCGGAATTTATGCGGTTTTCGGAATATACGCGATTTTTTACGCGGTTTTCGGAATTTACACGGGACGTATCCTTCGCGTAAAAAGCGACTTGAGTGTATACCATTATAACACAGTTTGATATTGTTTTTGTATTATTTTGCTCTTCGCTCCTGCTCGGGTATAATAGAAGACAATGAAACTCTGCAGATGATATTCGATAAATTTAGTCAGTTAGGGCTATATCAAGTCAATCCCATTAGAAACGAATTTAATCAATTTTTAGATCTTTTATTAACAAACTGTACAGAAGATTTCTGTGTTGACGAAGCCTCATTTCCTTTGTGGAGGAATAAGAAACTCCACCCAGCTATTGAATATTCGCTTCTAGTTGACACTAAGAGATCGCGTCGTACTCAGTGCGAATATGAACTGGTTTACAACTACAAAAAAGCGAATTATGAGCTTATCAATCGAAGGTTAACTGACATAGACTGGCAATCTCTCTTAAAAGAAGAAACAGATAGCGACATAGCGACGTTTTCTAGGTTGTCTATATTGTATCAGTGATGAGATAGTTCCTAAATCGAGAAATAGAACGCAATTCATGAAGCACCCAGTTTGGTTTACCCGGTAAATAAGAAATTTGAAAAACAGAAAACAAAAAGCTCATAAAATGTATAAAAAATATAAAACTAATTACAATTTGGGACAATATACATACACATCTCGAGAGTTGGATGCTAAAATATCTATAACATACGAGAATTATAATATACAGATAGAAAATAATATCAAGTCAGATCCAAAAAAAAATTTTAAATTTGCTAAAGATAAAATGAAGTGCAGCAATTTTCCATCCCGAATGCAATATGAGGACTACGCCAGTACTGAACCCAAAAAAAAAAATTAAAATATGTTTGCTACATTTTTTCAAACTGTTTTTGAGAGTAGCGATATAAACCGAGATTTTGACTATCTTTCATTTTTACCTGAACAAATAAATGATATTTCGGTGACATTTATCTTAGCTCAAGAAATTTTGACAACGCTCAAAGAATTAGATGCATCTAAAGGACCAGGGCCAGATGGAATTCCACTTTAATTAATGAAGAACGTAGCTACAGCGTTCGTTAATCCATTGTTTTGGATTTTTAATTTATCTCTTCAGTCAAAACGCTTCCCACCCACGTGGAAAAAATCATACCTCATTTCGATATTTAAATCGGGAAAACGATAAGACATTAAGAATTACCGCGGGATTGCAATGATCTCATGTATCCCTAAACTTTTTGCTATTATTAATCAAAAACCCAGTGGTGAAAGGAACCTTTGTTATACGGTCTTACTTGCTATTTGAGATAGAAATCGACACGTCTTCGGAAAATAATTCATCTATTGGTTAAGATTGCGCTGTGTGTTGGCTTACATAAAATTTTTGGAAACTGAATAAGTTTACAAAATTTGAACCAAATAGAAGCACCGTAAAACGGGGTAACATTGAATATTGGGGGTAACACTGATCAGTTCGGGAAAGTTGGCAGTAGTGGTTTATTTCACCTGTTTATGCGAATGGTCCATTTGATCAATGTTACCCCGTTTTACGGCACTTATAAATTTTGATAGTTCCTTTTCTTATGAAATTGCTGAGTAAGTTGTTACTAATGTGGGTAAGTGCAAGTAAAAGTAAGTTGTAAAAAGAAATATTATTCTTTAACATATAAATTGCGTAGTAAAGGTCTAGTTTATGGGTTTTTGAACTATGCATAATTTCCTGTCATGCCATTCTATTTGATTAACATCAATAAAGTTTTCTTGAATAAATTTCATCAATTTTTATTAACCGTCGGTTAGTCACGCTGTTGTATTTTGTACAACATGTGTAGGTTTTTGAATGCCATATTGTTATATAGCTACAAGTCGTTGTTTAACTAACGTATTCAATAAACTTGTTAACGTCTTCAATAAACTTGTTATAAGCAAAATGTCAGAATTATTCAATGCATTAATTGGGTAAGGAACGAGTTAAGCAGTGTCACCTATTTTAATCAGTTGAACATAAATGAGCCGAAAATGCACTTTTTTATTCATATTTTCAAAATCTTTTGATAGGACCATCTTCACAAATCACTTAACCATACATTTGATTCACACAAACACAATTTACTGGGTTTCCGACAAGAAATATGATGAATTAAAAATTGTTGTCCAAAAACGTACATTTTTCAGCTGCTGAAGGCAATCGCCACCTCGCTACTAACGAATCCAACACATTTTTCATCACTGATTACAACCACTCTAAAAGTCAAGCACTCAATTGTCACATACCATATTATTCACTATCTTTTTTTCTATTATCTAAGGCTTTGTCACTAGCCGAAAGTTTTATTATTTTCTAACAAAACTGAAAACAAATTCTGAATTGACGGAACCTGTTCACCACTAGCAGCAGCTGCAGCATAACTGATGAACTATCGTGTTGCCAAGACACTGTTTCGGTTCTGGAAATAAGAACTATAGGTTTGAAATTAACTGAAACCTCCAATAGTGAAAACGTGGTTCAATACTTTCAAGAGAAATGTATGTTCATAATTAATTTTTCTTTATTAAAAACAAGAGAAAAGACAGGTTTTTCAATAATTTTCGAAGATTTTCTCAGTGATTTAATGAAGCAACGATGTATTTCAATGTTATTTGCTTTGACAACACTGTTCTGAGTCGAACCGCTATCGAAGTGCTATGTTTACCTCTTTTGTTCTCCCACCATCCTTATGAACAGCGAGTGAGATGTCAAACTCGCAGTTTCCCATAACAACACTAGAGAATAAAAGAGACGACGAATACCGTTTGCCGAACGGTGCGGTGAGTGTATGCCCCGATAAACCATTTAGACAGATGGCATTTTACGCATCTATGCCGATTACGCATCAGATGCCGATTAGTAGGTCGCGGATAGGAACGCGAACTTACTGAATAGGGGAAAAAGTTCGAGGGATTTTTTATGGGGACGTAAAAAAATTCAGATATCAGGATTGCTTAAAAAGCACCTTGCGGGTGAAAATATGTTCGGTCTGATCAAAATTAGTTCCACCGCTCGAACTTTTAAAGCGAAAAATCAAAAGTTTAGCTCAACAATAGTGTCTTCCAATGGTAACAGCTTGAAGAGCTAAAGATAGCAAGAAGATTGGTATGCTGATATCCCCCACTTAGTCAACCCATCGCTTGTAATATGGTAAAACAATCAGTGACCCGCTTAGACTGCTTAAAACTGGTTCTTTACCCTACTTTAAATTGTTAGGAAAACAGATCAGCATAAACCGACATCACAGAAACGAAGCAAGCAGCATGTGAGGTGTACCGCAATTGGCCCCAACTGGAATTTTCTTTCATTTCTTCATATGGAAAAATGATGCCTGTATGCAGAAAAACTATCAGCAAATGTAAAATGTTTAAAATGTATCCGTCTGTTGGTAGTCGAGTAATTCGGGTTCGAAATCAGGGTATTTTTTATAATCAAAGTTCTACAGTTCCTAAAGAAACAAACACAGAGGTGTACTATATTCAGCAAAGTTGTGTATTTTTACTGTTTGTACAAATTTATAATACACAAAAAAGTCATACAACAATTACAAAAAGAACTAAAATAGAAAAACTGATTTTACAAATGCATATACAATAAATAAGATTTCTCTATCTTCGCTGAAAAGAGCATTAATTCAATGAAAAACATCACACATTTTATTATTATTTCAAAATAAATGCTGAGATCTATTTAACGAAACCGAGTTATTTAAAATCGGACGCTTCATTCAAAAGTTATTTAAACTTTAACACTTAACCACCGTATATTAAACCGTTAAAACGTGTGAAATCAAAACAAATGTTGATTGTATTCAATGTGTGTGATGTATGTGTGTATGTATGTATGTATGTATGTATGTATGTATGTATGTATGTATGTATGTATGTATGTATGTATGTATGTATGTATGTATGTATGTATGTATGTATGTATGTATGTATGTATGTATATACATGCATATATGGATGTATGTATATATGTGTGCATGTGATGACAATTTGAAATTTTGAAATTCAAGAAAAGTGAGAGACATGTCAATTGTCTGAAATTTTTGAGGCTTCTTAGTGGATTACGAACTCTGAAATTAAAGAAAAGAAAAAACTTTTACCGACTAAATTCCACTATTTAATATTTATTCGCGACAGATACGTATACACTTCGAAATAAGATACTGATGAAGCCTGCACGTCGGAGGCGAACTACGTATCTGTTGCAAATAAATATTAAATAGGGTAGATGTTCCGTTAGTTGCGCCACTAAGCACAATATAACTTCATTTTTCTTGTTTATTGAGGTATATGCTTCAATTAATGCTTGAGGGATATAAAATTATCAAATACAAGGTATTTGTCATAAGGCAAGACAATTGCTTTCGTTGTACGAGAAGCTTTATAAAGAAAAAATGAATTTTCCGATTCAATTATATTGTACCAACAGTTGCGCTAACGTTTCCTTCATTAAGTTTGGTGTTCCTTTAGTTGTGTTATTCCATATACATTGCTAGGCTGTTAAGTGAAAAAACATCGTAGCAAAACTATATAAATGAGAGCCTATAATTGTGCGTTCCAACTGCGCGTAAAGTTGCGTTAGATTTTGGAAAATTGGCATTTTAGCAAATAATGCTTTAATTTTAAATGGTTTAGTCTAACTACCAATACTTCTAAGAATCTGTTTTATATAATGAACGTAATCGTTTTATCTAAAATGCTACGGTGACGAAAATATGCATTAATAATGAACAGTAGCGCAACTATTGGTACTACCACAACCATTGGTTCAACTACCCTAGTGGGGTTCAATCGAAAAGCTTTTTCTTTTCTTTGATTTCAGATTTCAATTGTTATTATGTTCACTTGCTGTTACTCACAATTGTACAAGAAAAGCGAAAAGCGAAGAAAAGCAGTTAATTTCAGCATGTAGGTATAGTGAGTTGATTTTTCCAAATAAATTTATACAAATTTCAAACAAATTTTGCGCATCAATAGATGCTCTTTCCAATCAATAGATACTAGAGCTTAGAAATGTTATATGAAAAATAGGAAGTTGCACGGTAGTAATTTTGTAAGATTTGTTTTCGTTAGTGACATTTTAAAGGACAGATGTCTTATGTCATGTATCATGTTCTAATAAATAATTCAAAAATGACAAGCACTGGAAATCATATCGATCATATTTCCCATTCTCAAGCATGTTTATGGCGCAGCTTTTGCACTATTTTTCGAACTCATCTTGTTTTCCTAATCCTCTAACATTGTAAAAACGATGCGATCAACCTAATGACTATCATTTCATGAAAGTACATTCAAAAGAAGCTTAAGTTTTGATTTTCATGCAAAAATAATTATCTGAAGGAGCGCCAGCCAAGAAAAAGTTCAATTTCTCTTTTTCATATCTTCATATATATATTATATATTCAGTTATTTTTTCTAATTCAGATATATTGCAAAATTGAAGCCAAGCAATCTAATAGTAAAATTTTGAGATTAATTATTTTGTTGTCGATATCCTTTTTCTTCAAAAGCGAAGTATAATAATAATTTTTCTGAACTCTTGTTTTTCAAAGATGCTAACTTTGAACGCATGGTATTAATATCAAAAAATCTGCTATGAACACATATTTCATATTGTCAATTCAAAACAAGTTTCGTATGTGGCTCTGAAGCCCGAAAGTTAAGGCCGACCGTTTATAAAACTAAATAAGGTGTTACAAGTATTTACGCACCCAAGGAAAGAAAATTTAATTATCCTACGCAATACGTTGGGAATTTCACTGGCAAATAAGGATTTTGAGGAATGTGGAACGGATATTTAAAAATATAGTCAAGTTAATTATACATAGATGTTCCTGAGAAATTAAATAATGATTATTGTGGCAGTAGAAAGGCTAGGTCACGCCGCTAGGTGGATTAATTCGGGGTTTTTAATGTAAATTAACATTTTATTTTTAAATTAATTTTTAAAATTTTAACACGAAAATAGTTAAATTGCTAAAAGTTAAAATGCTAACAAACCATTTATGTAAGTAGAATAAAGATGTTTTCGAACATTTTTCTTTGAAGAAAGTTTCAGCATAGCTTAAGTGTTCGAAGTTTGAATCAGAACGGTAAACAAATAAATAAATAATCGCGCTTCAAACGCTTTTCGCAGTCGTTACATGCGTGCCGCACTACTTCCATTGTAATATCATCCCATATCTTGTTGACAGCTAACTTAAATTCATCGAAATTATGATATTTATAACCCTTGAGCTTCTGTTGCATGTACCTCCATATACAAAAATCCCGAGGTTCTAATCAGGAGAACTTGAAGATCATTCCTTTTTCGATATGGAATCCGTCAGATTGGCTTTGCACCACGTCTACACCAGATTTGCAGTGTGGGCTGGAGCTCCATGCTGTTGAAAGCAATAATATTTTTCACCATACATTCCCCGAACGTAGGACATCAAATTTTGTTCTAAGACCATTTCTAGATAGTATTTTGCGTTAACTGTCACACTTTTGTCAATAAATACAAGAGGAAGTTTCCCATTCTTTGAAATGCCTCCCCATACCAAGACCGCCAATGAATTTTGGTATCGTGGTACATTCCCTGTTGATTCGACGAAGAGATTCCCTGTTGATATTCAGCTCAACTGCCATTTTCCGTGCGGACAGGTCGAAATTGCAACCAATTCGCACTTGAACAATCTTTTTGACCTCTACAGTTCTAACGCTTCGTTTTCCTCTGTTTTTTACGGTTTTCAACAGATCCCGTCTCGACAAATCTTTTTACTGTATAGTATGCAAGTCCTCTTTTTATGCCGAGCTGTTTGAGGTCACGAAAAATAGTAATAGTGTAACATCGGTACGTGTACACCGAACGAGACACAATATGAAAATGAAACTACGTCAAGTAAGACTTGAGTCATAATGACACATACAAATGGTATTAGTTTGATTGTATTAATTGTATATGCCGTTGGTACTGTGTTACCTGACTCATAACGAATATACGTTATATACGGGAGAGGGTCTCGTAACTCACTAACTTTGTGATTTTTCGTTTAATTGATCATAAATTCGTATAGGGCATACAAATAATAACTATATAACATAAGAAATTACAGGTTTACTCCAAAAATAAAAGCATGAGCGATTTTAGAATTTCGGAAATAGGGGTGCGCTATGAGTCAGGTAACACAGTAGCACACAATGATTTTTGTTCGAATATGTATGTGTCACACTGTATCAAATATATACAATATACCAAACGATACACAATGTTGTAAATTTACTATTGAAAAAATGCTAAATGTTAAATATTGTGAAATTTGTGAAGATCACTTTTTGTTTTTGCAGCTTGAGACAGCAATTGTATAATTTACTGAATAAATTATTATAATATCACGATCAGAATGAAAAAATTCGTGAATGAAAATCCATCTATCCATCAATATTCGTATGAATGAAAATACTTTCCTACAAAAAGTAATGAAAATTTAAACATTTCCGAAAATCTGTTCCCATTTACATGCCAACACTATGGCAATTTAATTTCACATATCTCGTGAACACGTTATTAATGATGCGTTTGTTTGTGAGATGGTCCTATTTTACTGTCACAAAGTGTTAACTTAACGTACGTAAAGTTACCTATTGCACACAGTACTACTGAATTTTGTTCATCTTAGTTTTATTTTCTTAATTTTACTCTCATTTGGTCTAAATAATAAAACCGGACCTCGAAATGTTTCATTTCATATTACCGAATTCAAAATCAAGTATAAAAATACACAACTGTTTTCTTGGCGATACTAATGAGCAGATCCCGCGTTACGGGATTATGAATACCATTGCTATGGCTGTATCTTTTGTTTTTAATTGTTATAGAATTTTTTGTGTTATACAATCAATAAAGCATATACTTTGTTAGATACAATTCATTGTAAGTAAGTACAATTATTATATTTCCCAACTACAATACTGATTCTGAAATGCAATATCCATTGATACAATGCACGCTGTATAACTGAATAGAGTATATTTTCGCGACCTGCTTGACTTTGAGTTACGCCTACATGTTTTGAAATTTTCTTTTATTCATAATCGTATGTTGAAATTTCGCATAATTTTCTAAAACAGTATGTATTATTTAAATTTTTAGGAGCAACTTGCAAAAGAAAAACAGGTATCTGGTCGGGTCCAGATACAAGTTTGGTACCAAGGAGACGGAGGTGAACTAATAGTATCCCTGATGGCTGCCGATGATCTACCATCTCGAGATGAATCTTTAGGGTATGGCGCGTTACCTGAAGCATATGCGACTATAAAAATAGTCCCAAAAACGTAAGTTAAATTCGAGAACTTATTTATACAGTTTGTGATTAATAAAAGAATTTTCAACAGTAATGAAGTCCAGGCTACGCAAACAGAAGTATCTTTACCATCTTCAAATCCTATTTGGAACGCAACATTCACCTTCAAATCTATACCAAGTGATACATTATTTAATCGCCATATAGAGGTCTCATTATTTGACTTGCTTCCACAATCAGAACCAATTTTTTTGGGAGAATGCAAAGTAATGTTGCAGAAAGCTTTTTTGGATGATATCGCTGTATGGTATCGTCTGGAAGACCCCAAGTTGCTCAGAGGATCACAAATGAGAATGTTATGGTCGTCCCCAAGAAATTCCATATCTGGTGATGTTTCAAAACTCATTAGAGGTTCTGATTATCGGTTTCAAAGATCAGTATCAGAAGACACAGATAGCATAGGTGACGGAAGCACACTTTTGCATCCAGATCATGCTTGGGCATTTAACAGAAGGGGATCTTCCCAATCAGAAACATTAGAAATAGAAACGTATCAACTAGGAAAGGATTTTTCAAAATCATTACCGGGATCTAGAAGGTCATCATTTCAAGATCAAGAGAAGTGTAGAAGTGGCGAAATAACACCATCAAATATCTACAATCGTGAACGGAGAAGGTCTTCAGCAGCGAAACATGTTAATCCCGAGGAGCTAAAACGTGCTTTCAACCAAAGCAGAGGTGAATTTACACGAACAATGAGTTTATCTCGCGAACTTGAACACATGAATCTAAAAAGTAAGTTAATTTACTACAATATTCATATTCTAAATACTTTTTCAATACTGTTGACTTGTTTATAATCTTCCTTCTATTCTTATTACACGCTGTTATCTGCATATATATGTAACTCTAGCTTAATATTTTCATCACTCACTTATGGTAAGACGTGCCTTTAAAATACTTGTTCTCCTATGTATTATTGTTTGTAAAAACATTTATTTTTTCTAATGTCTAAAAATTATTAGAAGTACAGTTAATGAAAGGCATGAAGAAAAAAAGCACAGTCGACTCTCTAAAAGGCAATTGATATTGCATTAAATTTTCGGAAAAATGAACTTTTCTGAGTAGTGCTATGTCATTAAAAATCTTATATATAGAAATGGATTTCTGTCTGTCTGTCTGTCTGTCGGGATGTTCCTTATAGAATCAAAAACTACTGAACCAATCGGCGTGAAAATTTGCATGTAGAGGTTTTTGGGGCCAGGAACGGTTTTAGTGATGGTTAGAGACCCCTCCCCCCACTAAGAGGGGGGGCTCCCATACAAATGAAACACAAATTTCTGCGTAACTCGAGAACTAATCAAGCAAATAGAACAAAATTTGGCATGTGGGTGACAAGAATTTATTCTATGCTAAATTGGGACCCCTCCCCTCTTTAGAAGGGGAATTATGACTCCTCTCTCCTTTAAGAGGGGGGGGGGGCTTCCATACAAATGAAACACAAATTTCTACATAACTCGAGAACTAATCAAGCAAATGGAACCAAATTTGGCATGTGTGTGTTTTTGGAGACAAAAATTTTTCCTATGATGAATTGGGACCCCTCCACACTCTAGGAGGGAAGGCTCCTACAAATGAAAAACAAATTTCCTCATAACTCGAGAACTAATCAAGCAAATGGAACCAAATTTGACATGTAAGTGGTTTTGTAGGCAAGATTTTTTTCTATGGTGAATTGAGACCCCTCTCCTCTTTAGAAAGCGAATTATGACCCATCTCCCCTTTAAGAGGGTGGGCTTCCATACAAATGAAATGCAAATTTCCTCTTATCTCGAGAACTAATCAAGCAAATGGAAATCAAGCAAATTTGGCATGTGGGAGTTTTACATGGCAGAAATTTTTTCTATGGTGGATTACGACCCCTTCCGTTTTTAAGAGGGGGGGCTCTCATACAAATGAAATACAAATTTCCTTATAATTTGAGTACTAATTAAGCAAACGGAACCAAATTTGGTATGTGGGCATTTTTGGGGGCAGAAATTTTTTCTATGAATAATTAACACCCCTCCCTTGTTCATGAGGGGGGGCTCCCATACAAATGAAATTCAAATTTCCTTATAACTTGAGAACTAATCAAGCAAATGGAACCAAATTTGGCATGTGGGAGATTTTGGAGTCTTGAATTTTTTTTATGATAGTTCGAGACCTCTCACTCCTGTAGTAGGGGGATATGGACTCTCATACAAATAAAACAGAAATTTTTGCGAAACTTAAAAACTAATCAAACTCGAGAAATTCGAGACTCTTCCATTAGTCAATAACAAACCTCAACATTAGTCAATAACAAGAACACAAAAACTATCTATAGTAACACTAGATCATTCAGGACGAGACGGCCGCGAGTGTTGCCGGCGACCCGCCGTCGGAAGCGCCGCCCACTGGGGGGAGGTAACTCCCCGCAGAAATCACTACTGTCTAGGTTTATTTGTTTTCCTAGGTATACCTGGGTTTCCTGGAACGAGCGACAGCGAGTAAGAAGAGGATCACAAAATGGTACTTTCCACAAAAAAGTTTTCCGTGAAATGGTATATTCCGCTTAAGGTTTTTCGCAAAATGATATTCGGCGAAATGTTGTACAATCATGGCGAATATTACTATCCGCTTTCTGGCTATGCAATGAGGGGACAGGGGAGTAGTTTTCTACTTTACTATGAGGAAAAATTGCAAATTTGTATATTAAACTACCCATTCCTGGTAACTAATAAGCATCAACATAAGCAGCAAATCAGCGTATCTGGCATTTTATACTGCACGTTGTTGTATATTAGCTTTTTGACTGCATTGTTGTTGTAAATTGGCATCCAAAATTGTATTCAAATTCTTCGTGTCGGTAATTAGCTGTAAATTAGCATTGTCAGCACTATAAGAAGGTTATCAGTAAAGTAGCTGTATATTTTGCCAGAATAGTATTTAAGTAGCATTTAAGGCGACTTAAATGCTTATTGGCCTATATTTGAATAGCATTGGTGATGCTTATTGGTTACCTGGGATGCTTTCATAGTTACGTAACTACCAAAATGAATCATCTAAGGTTGAACTCCTCAGAAACTTGCAAAACTCGAGATTGTGACAAAGACCATGCGAGATTCATGATTTATGTACAACACAGGTTAATTTGTGGCAATATGAAGTTTGTCGGGTCAGCTAGTGATAAATATAAAAGCGAAAAATAGATGTGCAGACATATGATACGCCTTTCAATGTATGTGGAACATGAAATGGAAGAAAATATGCAGCACGTTTTTTTATAAAATAATAATTCAGTATGTTTAAAAGACTTTGTGTAATAACATTTATATTGTGTTATACCAGTTTGCTTTCGTTTTTTTGTAGTCTACGCTTTGATTATATTCGCGCATATTTTCTGTTCCCTTCTGCTAGTTTTTTTACAATTAAATTCAATCTGAGCTCGCATTTATTCAGCAAGTTATCAAATATCCTGAAGTAACTATGTGTTCGTACCCAACTGTAGCTGCAACTGTCTGGTACACCCTATTGGCAGGCAACCATATTTTGGTTGCCAACATGATAGCGTGAGCAGAAATGAGATAGCACTTCGAGCTACGTTTCACTCGACTGCCTCGACAGTGTTTTGGGCCCGCTGCTAAATTTTGAGCCCGGGACATTCAGTCGCTGTCACTTACTGCAGCTCGATATACAGATGTCAATAGGGTGGTCTGGTACAAGAGTTCAATTAAATCACTCCTATGATTCGACTCTGTATGAAACTGTGGAAAGGCAATAATGAACCGAAAAAAAGAAAAATAAACATAGGTAAAAGGTAAACACACATGTTTGAACGAACGCTTGTACAACCAGTAAATTCAAAAGCTCAAAAAGCGTTGCATGAGGGCTAATATTCACTTAACGTTTTCGAACAATTAACTTTTCTGAGAGTTAACTTTTTTGAGAGTCCACTGAAATTACTTCGAGGAATTGAGTGGCTGTACGTAGTCTTGTATTATATTTTGCAATTGTTTTTCTAAATGATAACATTTTCTGGCACGTGATAAATAATAATTGGTGACAGTAATTTCTTTTCTAATGGGAGGACGCGTATGGGTGTAATGGGTTTTCGTGTAACGAAGAACGTATAACGATTTCAAGAGAATGAAATCGACCGAACTATTACTCCGACCTGTGAATTATAAAACCCGGATAACTGGAAGTAGACCGTCAGATATGACTGGCAAATGAGTGAACATGTGCAAATATATCACCTCTGTTTTCTAACTCCTATCTCTACCTCCACGAGGTGCCGGCTGGGGTACGGTAGCCAAAGTTGCGCACCTGGTGGTACGCAACTTTGGTTGTCGTATGCAGACAGAGAAGGTGGAACACTCGCCGTGTGGTTTCCGGCTACCTAATCATGCAGTTCGGCGCAGGATTTTCGGAGGGCGCGGCTGCGGGGTGTGAGCACACCGGGAGAGAGTTATTTTCTCAGCTGGCTTAGCACAGAGAGAGAGAGAGAGAGACTCTTAATCGGTCTGTTTTACACAATCTGCACTTACGCCCTTTGGCGGTTGGTGCCGAATTGTACGTTTGGGCAAAAATTGAGCAACGGGACCTGATCCTGCCGATGACTGAATGGCTGGAGGGGTGAAAACATGCCAGTCGCGAACGGAGTGCTTTGGGCATCTTGCCCCTACTGTGCCATGCGGGGCTCTGGTACGGTCGATCTTTGTTGTCCCTTGCGTTTCGTGGGAACAGCATAGTAGTCCTGCCCAATTTCTCTTATGGGTTTTACGCCAAGTGCGTTCTGGCCAACTTAATTGGCTTCGCTTATAATTTGCTGTCTGATCTGTGTTGGAGATTGTTTGTGCATATACTCCGCTAGTCAAATAGTTAGAGTCGCACAAATAAATCTTCAACACAAACGGGCAGCAAATTTGTATTTATGCGAAAAACCTTTTAATGGCTCTGTCACCATCGCATTGGTTCAGGAGCCATATTTTCGCAAGGGGTACTTTCATTCGACGGATATTGGAAACCAGAACTTTGCTGTTTTCAGCAAAACTGGTATGACAAATCCTCGTTTGATGCCCAGGGCATGCATATTGTTGCATAGGTCAGTTAGTGCATGCCTTATCTCTGAGTTGACTACTCGAGATATTTGTGCAGTCACAGTAGAACTCGTCGTGGATGATGTCCATAGGCGCTATGTCTACTGTTCTGCATACTTACCACACGATGAACCGTCTCCCAGCGACGATTTCAGAAATGTGGTGAGATACTGCCAATCTAATGGGCTTCCGCTCATTGTAGGCAGTGATGCCAATGCCCATCACATCATTTGGGGCAGCTCGGATATCAATCTGAGAGGCTCTAATTTGATGGAATATTTGAGTGGTACCAACCTTGGAATACTCAACATTGGCAATAGTCCAACTTTCATACGAGCTGGTAGAGAGGAAGTGTTAGATATAACACTCTGCTCTAACAGGATCAGTCATGAGTTGGCACAATGGCATGTTTCAAATGAGACACCAATATCTGATCATTGCTTTATATATTTTGATCCCAATATATATTATATATATTGACACCCAAGGGGTGTCTCCTTGAACGCTGCAACATTTCGCAATCCGAGATTTTCTGACTGGGAACTCTTTGAGGAGGAACTGGCGACGAAATTTCAAGGATTCGAACCGACGGTTGAGTCATCGATCGACTTGGATGTGGCTGTAGATGTCACAACGTCTTTTATTGCGGAAGCTTTTGAAGTAGCTTGCCCGCTAAAAACTATTAAAATGACTAGAGGAACACCATGGTGGAACTCTCATCTCGCGGAACTAAAGAAACGATGCAGGAGAGCTTGGAATAGACGTCGGAGGGATGGCGTGGAGCCTTTCAAGCAGGCCCGGAAAGCCTATGCAAAGGCTCTACGATCTTCAGCCCGCACGAGCTGGCACAGGTTCTGTAGCAACGTTTCCAGTTTCGGCGAGGCAAGTCGACTTAATAAAATACTGTCAAAATCGAAAGATTATCAGGTTAATAACATTCGAAGTTCGAACGGTGAATACTGTTCGAATGACAATGAAATCCTGTGTGGAACCTGAAGTTCGAAACGATCCAGAAATCGTTTTAGGTGGCTTAGACTCATGGGCTTTTGCTCGGAGACTTGTCACAACTGAAGCGATTGAGTGGGCCGTGAACAGCTTCTCTCCATACAAATCTCCTGGAACAGATGGAACCCTATTCTACTGCAAAAAGGATTCAAGTACTTCAAACACATTCTGAGAAGGATGTTTGTGTGTAGTATTGCTATTGGGTACATCCCAACTCAATGGCGTGAAATAACCATTAAGTTTATTCCTAAAGGTGGACGCGCGACATACGAGCAAGCAAAAAGTTTTAGACCAATCAGTCTAACGTCTTTCTTGCTTAAATCACTTGAGCGGATTGTTGATCACCACATCCGCGAAACAAGCTTAGTAGAAGTTCCTCTTCATTCAGCACAGCATGCTTATCAAAGTGGCAAGTCTACAACCACTTTATTACATGATGTGGTGGATAAAATTGAGGTTGCTTTTTCACAAAACGAATCTTGCTTAGGAACTTTTTTGGATATTGAAGGCGCGTTTGATAACGTATCTTTCGCTTCCATTTTGGAGGCTGCTCGTTATCATAATGTGCCTTCAATAATCATAAAGTGGATAGAACAAATGCTTAGTAACCGATTGCTTTTTTCGTCCTTACGGCAAGCAAGCATTTGGAAGCAAAGTGTTTGTGGATGTCCACAAGGTGGCGTTCTCTCGCCTCTTTTATGGAGCCTTGTGGCGGACGGCCTATTGAGGAAACTCAATGGTCTAGGCTATCCGTCATATGGTTTTGCGGATGACTATCTTATCCTAGTAGTTGGAAAGTGCATAAGCACATTATTTGACTTAATGCAGCAGGCACTACGTGTCGTAGAAACGAGGTGCCGAGAAACTGCACTTTCGGTAAATCCGAGCAAAACATCTATCGTCTTATTTTCAAGACGTAGAAATACCAATGGAGCTCGCGCTCTGCGCTTTTACGATTCGGATGTTGATGTTGTGAACGAAGTGAAGTACGTGGGGTTGATTCTCAACTCCAAGCTTGACTGGTCCACAAATATTGATTTCCGAATTAAAAAAGCGTGCATGGCCTTTGGGCAATGTAGACGAGCAATTGGCAACTCTTGGGGGCTTAAACCCAAATACATACACTGGTTATACACGGTCGTTGTCAGACCAATACTGGCGTATGGTTGTCTTGTATGGTGGCAGAGAGGGGAAGTTGTGACTGTCCAGACAAAGCTAAACCATCTTCAAAGGATGTGTTTAATGGCAATGTCTGGTGCATTTACTACAACTCCTACTGCCGCCCTAGAAGCTATTTTCAATATTAAACCTCTACACTTCCACCTGAAGCAAGAGGCACTAATATGTGCTTATCGACTACACGCGATTGGCCTTTGGCAGTCTGTGGACGGTTCCACTGGTCATACTCGACTGTGGTCGCAAACTGTTGCTGAGGACAAGTTTGCCCTTGCTCCTAGCGATGTAACGCTCATGCGTACTTTCCCGTATAGGACTTTCTCAAGTGACTTTCCTCCTAGAGAGGATTGGATGTCAGGCTACATGGAAAGGAAAATTTCCGACTATGTGGTCTGTTATACCGATGGTTCCTTGTACGAAGGTCGCGCGGGTGCTGGTGTTTACTGCCGTGAGCTGGAATTGGAGGAATCCTATTCGTTGGGTAGTTACTGCACCGTTTTTCAAGCTGAAATCTTTGCAATTATGTGCGGAGCTCAGTTTGCACTTCAGAAAGAACTGATAGGCAAGATTATCTACTTCTGTTCTGACAGTCAAGCCGCTATAAAAGCCCTTTGTGCGGCTAATTCTAAATCTAAAACAGTCATCGCCTGCCACACCCAATTAGAAGAACTAAGCATTCTAAATGCCGTTCATCTGGTTTGGGTTCCTGGCCATTCTGGTATAACCGGAAATGAATGGGCTGATGAACTAGCAAGATCTGGAGGAGAAAAGTCGGTTTTCGGACCGGAACCTGGTTTACCAATTGCGGCATGTTGGATAAAACAAAAGATTCGATCTTGGTTTTCATCTGAACATGTACGTTATTGGGAAAATCTTGAAACTTGTCGTCAAACGAAAAGTTTCATTGTTAAGCCTTGTGAGAAGGTTGCGAAATTTCTTTTGCAACACTCAAAGGTAAATTGCAGTATTCTTGTCAGATCACTGACTGGTCACTGCAGACTAAATTATCATATGGCTACGATTCATCGAGCTGAATCGTTTCATTGTAATTTATGTGAATCCGACTACGGTACACCATATCACGTAATTTGCAACTGTCCTGCAGTAGCACAATTGCGTCATAGGATCTTTGGATCCTACGTCTTAAATGAATCAGATTTTAGGAAACTAAAATTACGAGACATTTTGATGTTCCTTACCGAAAGCGGTATTGAGCTATAAGCTCTTATTTATCATGAGTATACCCCCCAGGGGGTGTACTTTTGATAAGTTAACTACCAAGGATTGCAGTATCCCCTCGGGGGTACAAAAATCTCTCGGTATATATATGTTTGTGTTTGTCCAAATTCCTCATCCACCCCTTCCTATTCCTCCTGTTTTCCTTCCCGTTCTCATCTGGTAAATGAAGACACGGGCAAGATGGGCAAGGCACAAATCTTCCACATGATTGTGAGAAACGTGCTGCTCGAGCCAAAGATGCTGATACCTGATGATACCTGAAATTCAAAAGCTCAAAAAGCGTTGCATGAGGGCTAATATTCACTTAACGTTTTCGAACAATTAACTTTTCTGAGAGTTAACTTTTTTGAGAGTCCACTGAAATTACATCGAGGAATTGAGTGGCTGTACGTAGTCTTGTATTATATTTTGCAATTGTTTTTCTAAATGATAACATTTTCTGGCACGTGATAAATAATAATTGGTGACAGTAATTTCTTTTCTAATGGGAGGACGTGTATGGGTGTAATGGGTTTTCGTGTAACGAAGAACGTATAACGATTTCAAGAGAATGAAATCGACCGAACTATTACTCCGACCTGTGAATTATAAAACCCGGATCACTGGAAGTAGACCGTCAGATATGACAAGCCGAAACCACTGATACCTGACCCCAACCTGGTCTATCACAAACCCATCCGTTTTGAGCAAGATTTTACGAGCGTGACGCTAAGCAACTGATGATGGTGATGGTGATGTTGATGATGATGATGATGACGATTTTACCCTTTTTAGAAAAAAGTGTCTCAATATAGACGTCTCTCCTCTACTGAATAACTTTGTAGAACACTTGAAAACAATAAAAAAAAAATCGTTTGCAAAGTTATTGAGCATAACTGATTTTTAAGTGCTATTTTTTAATATAATGATGTGATATTGCGCAACCGGCAAGAGATAAATAGTTACTATATTCAACAAAGTTACTTATCTTAGTATGTTCTGCAACTTTTTGAAGGAATTTTTTTTAAATTATTCAAAAAACCAAAGTTCGGATCACCCTAATAGTACAGAAAAATGTGTTATATTTTATTAATAAACTTCTCCACCCATGAAAAATTAGGCATTTTTTACCAAATTGCTAATGTCTGTTTTTTTCGAAACTGGACCACTGTGCAGAGCAAAGTTCCTATTGGCTCTAACAGCCTCTCCCAGCCGAGGTTCGAACATACGACGACTGGCTCACTTGGCCAGCATCATACCTCGGGGCCAACTAGGAGGCAAACAAATACAGCATCGGTTCAATTTTGGCACGTCTCGTTTTTGGCACGTCTCACTTTTGGCACGGTTCTTTTCTGACGCATGTGTATGTGTAGATCTATCTATCTGTGTCTGGCAGTGATATTATGAAGACAAACCTGAATTAATCCACCTAGCGGTGTGACCTAACCTTTCTACTGACGCAATAATTTTTTAATTTCTTAGGAACATCTATAATTCACTTGACTATATTTTTAAATATCCGTTCCTTATTTTTCAAAATCCTTATTTACCAGTAAAATTAGCAACATACTATGTACAATAATTATATTTTCTTTCCTAGGGTGCTTGTAAATACTTGTAAGCGTCATTTAATTTACATTATGAACACGTTATTTAGGTTTATAATATTTACGTGATTTATAGAAACATGTATGTGAACAAAAAAGATAATATAATAATTTGAAAAAGTAACTGAGTAGAGCATTAGAAATGAAAAACGAAAAAGAGAAATTGGACTTTTATTTAGTTGGCGCTCCTTCAGTTAATTATTTTTGCTAGAAAATCAAAACTTGAGCTTCTTTTGCATAAACTTTAACGAAAAAATAGTCATTGCTTGAACGTATCGTTTATAGGATGATGCCCGTTAGATGTTTTAGGAAACGATGAGATCTAAGAAATAGGCAAAAGCGGCGCCATAATCATGCTTGAGGATGGGAAATGTGATTGATATAATTTCCGGCGCTTGTTATTTTAGATGGTATGAGCGGACCCATATATAGTTGTTTATCAAAACATGATATATGACAAATGCCTTTTATCTTTTGAAGTGTCACTAGCGATAACAAATCGTACAAAATTATTAGTAATTTTTTCTTCGTATTTCTCGTATAAACTTTCTAAGCTCTAACATCTACTGATTGGAAAAACATCTATTGATGCGCAAAATTTGTTTGAAATTGGTATAAATTTATTTGGAAAAATCAACTCATTAGCATTTTTAATTTTATACACCATATGGTTAAATCAAATACTTTTTTCTTCTCTTTTTGCTTTGCAATCGGACGTGTAACAGCAAGTAAAGAAAATGATAATTGAAATGCTTCTCACTTTTCTTGTATTTCTATGCAAATTTTAAAATTGTGAATCGCATACACATACATATGTGTGTACATACATACATACATACATACATACATACATACATACATACATACATACATACATACATACATACATACATACATACATACGTACATACATACATACATACATACATACATACATACATACATACATACATACATACATACGTACATACATACATACATACATACATACATACATACATACATACATACACACATACGTACATACATACACACATACATACATACATACATTCATACATACACATACATTGAATACAATCGACCCTTGATTAATATATTTCGATTTTACACATTTTAACGGTGCTTAAGTGTTAGTTTGAATAACTTTTGAATGAATCATCCGATTTTCAGTAACTTGGTTTCGATTGATAGATCTCAACAGTAACTTTCAAGTAATAATAAATTGTAGGACATTTCTCTTTAAATTAATGCTTATACATGGTGCTCCACCTTTTATGTCGGTATGTAAACGCTGTATAACTTTCACATTTACCAACCAATTTCTTTCATTAGATATGTTTTGGAAACGCCATTTCAGTACAATTTTCGCCATGTATCGCCGACAGCCCGTCCACGTCACTTAGAATACGGCCAAATAGTCGCTCGAATGGTTGACTCTGAGCCTAATTTTTGGAATACAATTATGATGACTGACGAGGCCAAATTCAACCTCTCTGGCGGTGTTAAGAAGCAAAATTGCCGCATTTGGGGAACGGAGAATCCTCACGAGATTCACGAAATGCCCTTGCATGACCGGAAAATAACCTGGTGGGCCGGGATTTGCGCCAAAACCATCATTGGTCCATATTTTTACAAAGAAAATGAAACTGTCGATGGAAATCGATATCGGTGAATGTTGGCTCATTATGTCTGCCCATGAAGGCGCGAAAAAGGTCTAGAAGGTTACTGGTTTCAACAGGACGGTGCACCATGCCACACTGCGAATTCAACAATTCAATTTCTGCAACGAAAATTTCCGGGACGTCTGGTGTCAAAAAGAGGCGATATTGACTGGCCACCCAGATCACCAGATTTAACACCCCCGGACTTCTTTTTGTGGGGTTATCTGAAAAGCAAGGTTTACGCCAACCAGCCACAAACTATTGACGAGCTCAAGGCAAATATTCGTACGGAAATCGACGCTATAACACCCGAGAAGCTCAAAAAGGTAATGCAAAACGCGGAAAAAAGGAGTCAATTTGTAATATCTAATAAACGTGGTCACTTAATTGATATTGTTTTCAAAAACTAAACCATGAAAATTTTAAGGAACCAAACTAAATAAAAATGCATTACTAATAGAAATCGATTGTTTTTTCTTAAAGTTATTCAATGTTTTCAAATCGATATGAAAGGTGGAGCACCCTGTATGTAACAAAAAACTGTTTTAAATATATTTTTTCCACATTTATTTATGTAACTTTCAAACCACAAACCCATTCGTCATGAAATCTGGAGGTTAAGATTTTGAAAGATTCCCTTTTCATATGCAATCAATTTTGTTTAAATCGGTTAAGGGACCATGACACACACATACACACACACACACACACACACACACACACACACACACACACACACACTCACACACACACTCACACACACACTCACACACACACACACACACACACACACACACACACACACACACACACACACACACACACACACACACACACACACACACACACACACACACACACACACACACACACACACACACACACACACACACACACACACACACACACACACACACACAGTGATTCCTATACCTTTATACTATATTTTCATATAGTAGAAAGGCAGGTAGGTAGAGATGTTTCATCTCTGCAGTCATCTTAGTTTCGGGCCATAGAAGGTGTTAACTAAACTAGATCTAGAAGTAATAAAAGTAACTAGAATCATATGGATTTTTTTATTTCTTTCGGACTTTTAAATCACGTGGTATGTTTTTACCAAAGAAGTCGACCAGTATATAATTAGGCATGAGATAAAATATATTAAAGATATATAGTGTATTAAAAATCAAATTTTAAGGATTTTACACCTTCCGGAGTCACTTACCTCGGCATTGCACTGCCCATAGTTTAGCTAGCTAGGAACCTGGGATAGCTACAGGTATGTTTCACGCTTCTTCTTAGTTGCCGCCCCATTTCATACTCGCCACGGTTCGTTTTTGGTGCATGTATCAAAATCGAACCGTTATTCAAAAATCATTTTTATTCCTTGTGCAACAACCCAGAATGTTTTAACAAATAAATCACCCAGCTAGCATTTTCATATGTATTAAAAAGGCAAAAATCAGCATTACGAACAGATATACATGCTAAATAAATCGTATTTCATGCGCAAATTGGCATATCCGTACTATTTTGGAGGCGATATACGTGATTACGAATAATTTTGAGCGTTACGACTATATAAGTATCTATATACGATAATATCCGATTAAGCACGAGTCGCTCCGTACTACTCTACGATTTTGTGCTGAAAATCGTATGTATGTCAGTCATTATCATTAGATACGACAGAAAATCAACTTGATCCCACTTTATCCAGCTTTAGTTACGATTTCGAGATTGCTAGGAGATATTTACGATAGTTTTCGTACATTGATATACGAGTTGGTGCTAGCTGGGCACCTTTATTCTGCGAGGCGAGTGACGTAACTATTTTGGACTCACCGCGAATGAGGTGACAATTGTCACTTATGGACTCGCTTTGTCACCTAGGTGACACGGATGACTCGCTTTGTCACCTAGGTGACTCGGGTGACACGGTTATCACCTAGGTGACATCACCCCATTTGACTCACCGTGTCGAGTGACAATTATCGTATTGAGTCACGTGACTCGCAGAATGAGGATGATTGGCCATTCCAAAGCTATTCTGAAAGCCTAGCGTACAATGTGGTTAGTGAGTTCTGCGTGAAATTTCGTAATAAAATTTGAAGGAACCTATGTTAATGATAAAACTTGCATTTTGATGCAACATTTAGATACATTGGAAACGAGACGCATTTCATTTTGGTTCTGCTAGTTGTGTACCTGATAGTTCAACAATAGTAATGATCTTTAAAACACAATCTTTAAAAACAATCAATAGGGACAGTAAATTGATAATTCAATAACCGTTCGACGGTTTGATTTGGATAGCTTACATTTTTCTGGCATGCTTCCAAAAAACGTACCAATGCTGTATAGCAAACTTTAAAGTTGACAACACTATTAGGAAAAACTTCATTATATACTGTGTACATGGTTTCACGATATGGCAAATAATTTTTAAAATTACATGAAAATCACTACTTCAAGAAAAAGTAATTTTCCTCTTAGTTTTGCAAAAAAAATTGGAGGTTGCTTGCTTTAAAACGCTGTATCTTGGGATCGGCACAGAACACCACGTGGCGATGAGTGATTCTTGTGAAAAAAAACCTGGGGATCACGATGGGTTAGAGTTTTTGAGAGCAAGATGTACTCATTGAACCCAAGAAATAATTTTAAAGCCAGTTGGTTTTACTTAAATTTCATAAAGGTTTCATTGCGAAATCAATCCTTACCTCAAGTTTTATTGTGGCATTACGCAATACCAAGAGGGTACGAGCCAAGACACATTTACAGCTATAAATATATATATATATATATATATATCTATACCTATAAAGAAGGATTTCTGTCTGTCTGTCTGTCTGTCTGTCTGTCTGTCCGTATGTTCCTTATAGAATCGAAAACTACTGAACCAATCGGCATGAAAATATGCATGTAGAGGTTTTTTGGGGCCAGGAAAGGTTTTAGTGATGGTTAGAAACCCCTTCCCCCACTAAGAGGGGGGGCTCCCATACAAATGAAACACAAATTTCTGCATAACTCGACAACTAATCAAGCAAATAGAACAAAATTTGGCATGTGGGTGTTTTCGGTGACAAGAATTTATTCTATGGTAAATTGAGACCCCTCCCCTCTTTATAAGGGGAATTATAACTCCTCTCCTCTTTAAAAGGGGGGGCTTCCATACAAATTTCCTCATAACTCGAGAACTAATCAAGCAAATGGAACCAAATTTGGCATGTGAAGGTTTTCGAGGGCAAGAATATTTTCTATAGTAAATTAGGACCCCTCCCCACTTTAAGAGGGGGGGGGGGCTCCTGTACCAAAGAAACACAATTTTCCTCATAACTCGAGAAGTAATTAAGCAAATGGAACCAAATTTGGCATGTGGGTGTTTTTGGAGACAAAAATTTTTTCTATGATAATTTGGGACCCCTCCCCGTTTTAGGAGGGAGGATCCTATACACATGGAATACAAATTTCCTCATAACTGAAGAACTAATCAAGCAAATGGAACAAAATTTGGCATGTGAAAGTTTTCGAGGGCAAGAATATTTTCTATGGTGAATAAGGACCCCTCCCCACTTTAAGAGGGGGAGCTCCTATACAAACTAAATACAAATTTCCTCATAACTCGAGAACTAATCAAGCAAATGGAACAAAATTTGGCACGTGGGTGTTTTGGAGACAAAATTTTTTTCTATGATGAAATGGGACCCCTCCCCACTTTAGGAAGGGGGGCTCCTATACAAATGAAATGCAAATTTCCTCATAACTCGAGAATTAATCAAGCAAATGGAACCAAATTTGGCATGTGGAAGTTTTCTAGGGCATGAATATTTTCTATGGTGAATTAGAACCCCTCCTCACTTTAAGAGGGGGGACTACTATACAAACGAAATACAAATTTCCTCATAACTCGAGAACTAATCAAGCAAATGGAACCAAATTTGACATGTGGGTGTTTTTGGAGACAAAAATTTTTTCTATGATGAACTGGGACCCCTCCTCACTTTAGGAGGGGGGCTCCTATACAAATGAAATACAAATTTCCTCATAACTCGAGAGCTAATCAAGCAAATGAAACCAAATTTGGCATGTGAAAGTTTTCGAGGGCAAGAATATTTTCTATGGTGAATTAGGACCCCTCCTAACTTTAAGAGGGGGTGCTTCTACACAAATGAAAAACAAATTTCCTCATAACTCGAGAACTAATCAAGCAAATGGAACCAAATTTGGCATGTGGGAGATTTTGGAGTCTTGAATTTATTTTACGATAGTTAGAGACCTCTCACCCCTGTGGTAGGGGGATATGGACTAAACTTTTTCCACAAAGTTATTTCTTACTTGCTAAAAACTCTTTGTCCTAAGGAAACTCCTCCTTCTCGAGGTAGTTCCGTCCTATTCTGCCTAGCGGCAGACCTCACGCTGTCCGTCGAGCTTCCCTTTCGCGCATACATTTTGGCCCCTCGCGCGGGGGCTTTGTTTTGTCAACTGGAACAGTTCCGCGCTTCGTTGTTTACCTTAGTCGGCAACACTGCAATGGCTGGCTGGCAAAGGGTGAACATGTGTATTCCATAACCTCTGTTCATTAACTCCTATTCCTACCTCCACGAGGTGCCGGCTGGGGTACGCAACTTCGGTTGTCGTATGCTAACAGGAAAGGGGGCACAGTGGCTCCCGCCCACATTAAGATGGCAGCCCCATCATCTGGATAAGGACCTTAGGTTAACAGCCTACTGTACCAGAACACACAAAAAGTTAATGAAAATGAAAGAAGAAATCTCTCCGGATTATTGGCAACGACCTTTAGCATGAAAACACGGACACGAATCGGAACATGGAATATACTGACCCTTGCCCAGCAGGGCAAGCTGGCTCAACTTGCAAGGGAAGCTAGCCGCCTGAAGCTTGAAATCCTGGGGCTGAGCGAGGTCCACTGGCCGGGTACTGGCGAACACAGGACATTATCCGGGCAAGTCTCTAGCATACGAGGTGAAAATGCTACTCGAGAAAGAGGAGTTGGATTCCTACTGAGCCCAGGGGCACGTGCGGCCCTGATGAAGTGGGAACCAATAAATGAGCGAATAATCGTTGCCAGATTTGGAACACGGGTTAAGAACCTTACGGCAATCCGCGTGAACGCGTCATGGGACGCCATGGCCTAGGAGAGATGAGCGAAAACGGGGAGCTGTTTACAGAATTCTGTGGTAATAACGACATGGTCATTGGTGGATCGCTCTTCCCCCATAGACCAGTACATAAAGTCACGTGGGTTTCCCGCGACGGCCGAACAGAAAACCAAATCGACCACATCTGCATCAGCCGGAAATGGAGAAGGAGCCTTCTTGATGTACGCAACAAACACAGCGCTGACATTGCATCCGACCATCATCTTGTTATCGCTGAGATACGTCTGCGCGTCGCACGTGTCCAACGACGGGAGGAGAAAGTTAGGTGCCGCTACGACGTCCGCCGATTGGAGAATCCTGAGGTGAAAAGGGCCTTTGTTGAACAACTTGAATCTCGAGTCTCGGAGTTGCCATCTGGTGGAACCGTCGAAGAGCAATGGACCGGCATCAAGAACGCCTTCATCACGACCAGTGATGAAACCCTCGGCAAAGCGCGCAGTGGGCGGAGGGAGTGGATTTCGGATGAAACTTGGAGGAAGATCGACGAGCGGAGAGAGGCGAAAGCCGGCATTGAGCGAGCGCGGACCAGATCGGCTAAGACAGCTGCCCGTCAACGCTCCACCGAACTGGAGAGGGCTGTTAAACGTGCTTGTAGGCGGGACAAGAGAGCCTGGACTAACTCCCTAGCCGAACAAGGAGAAACCGCCGCTGCCAATGGTGATATCCGTTTGTTGTACGATATTTTTCGCCGCCTTAGTGGTGCCAGGATGAATACAAAGATGCCGCTAAAGGACAGCTGGTCAGCTATTGACTGACCGTACAGAACAGCTTAAGCGATGGACTGAACATTTTGAACAACTCTTCCGAGTTTCAAATGTCAGAGACCAACAAAACCAGCAGCGTACGACGCCTACAGTTCGTCGAATAAATCGCGTTAACTCGGAGGCGCCATCGCTGGATGAAATTGTAGCAGCCATCAAGAGTATGAAATCCAATAGAGCGCCAGGGATAGATCGTATTTCAGCCGAAATGCTCAAAGCTGACCCATCTTTGTCAGCCCAGATGATGCATCAGCTTTTCAGCAATATTTGGGAAACCGCAACTTTTCCGGTGGACTGGATGCAGGGCATATTGGTCAAAGTCCCTAAGAAAGGAGACCTAACGGAATGCGGTAACTGGCGTGGCATCACGTTGCTCTGTATTACTCTGTAGTACTCTGTACGGTAATCCTCAACCGGATCCAGGAGAAGATAGACGCTACTCTCCGGCGGCAGTAAGCTGGATTCCGTGCTGGCCGATCATGTGTAGACCATATCACAACGCTCCGCATTATATTGGAGCAGATCAACGAATTCCAGGACTCTCTTCTGCTGGTGTTCGTTGACTTCGAAAAGGCGTTCGACCGACTCAATCACGAAAACATCTGGGGCGCACTTAGGCGTAGAGGAGTTCCAGATAAGCTAGTCCATCTCATCGAGGCTCAGTACGAGGCGTTCTCGTGCAAGGTTTTGCACGACGGCGTCTTGTCCGACCCCATAAGGGTTACTGCTGGCGTGAGACAGGGCTGCATTTTATCACCGCTTCTGTTTCTCATCGTTATGGATGAGATATTAGTTGGAGCAATTGACAGTAGACCAAATCGAGGATTGCCTTGGAATCCTCTAACGATGGAGCAGCTAAATGACCTCGACCTAGCCGACGACATTGTCTTGCTCACACAACGCCGAAACGATATGCAGAGCAAGTTAGACGACCTCTCCAAGAGCTCCCAGGCAGCAGGTCTCACAGTCAATGTAGCGAAAACTAAGTCTATGGTAGTGAACACTGACAATTCCACCAACTTTACAGTAGCGGGACAACAAGTTGAGCAGGTAGCCGTCTTTCAATATCTTGGTAGCCAAACAACGCCCGATGGTGGTACCAAGACTGATATAGCCACACGGATCAGGAAGGCCAGGGGTGCCTTTGCAGGTCTGCGAAACATTTGGTGCTCAAACCAGATCACTCTACGTACGAAAACCCGAATCTTTAATTCAAACGTTAAATCCGTACTGCTGTATGCCTGCGAAACGTGGTGCGTCTCAGCGGAGACAACACAAAAACTGCAGGTATTCATTAACCGGTGCCTGCGATATATTATTCGTGCCTGGTGACCTGATAATTGGATATCCAATGAGGAACTCCATCGTCGGTGTCATCAACGGCCGATAGCCACAGAAATTCGTGAGCGAAGGTGGAAGTGGATCGGACACACCTTGAGGAAAGGAGCGAACGAGGTTTGCAGAGCAGCACTCGACTGGAATCCACAAGGACAGCGTAGAAGAGGCAGACCCAGAGGCTCATGGAGACGGAGCTTAGCCAACGACATCCGGGCTGTAGACGAGAACCTGTCCTGGCCACAGGTAAAAGCCATGGCGGGTAACCGTCAGCAGTGGAGATCTCTGATTTCATCCCTTTGTTCTGCCGGATCGGCGGACATGGACACATAAGTATGTAAGTAAGCAACACTGCAATACTTTGTTGTTTATATTTGTTTTGGAAACTGTTCGTTGCCGCAGGTTAAGAAACTTGCGCGTTCGTTCACCCAGAATGTGGTGGTGCAAACGCGACGAGTTTTTTTATTTCATTTAAGTATTTTGCCCTACCGGCGCCGTCGCTCGATCGAGTCACCGACCGGCGTGGGTAATCGAATTAAATGTTAAATTTATGTTCTGAGCCGACCGGGGTTGATTCATTGGGGTTCAGCCAGATGAAAATGCGTGCATGTAATGTTACAGAAGGAAATGAGAGTCGCTTCACAAGCAAATAGAAACAAAATTTGGCATGAGGGTGTTTTTGGTGACAAGAATTTATTCTATGGTAAATTGAGACACCTCCCCTCTTTAGAAGGGGAATTATAACTCCTCTCCTCTTTAAGAGGGGGGGCTCCCCTCTTTATAAGGGGAAATATAACTCCTCTCCCCTTTAAGAGGGGGGCCTTCATACAAATTTCCTCATAACTCGAGAACTAATCAAGCAAATGGAACCAAATTTGGCATTTGAAGGTTTTCGAGGGCAAGAAAATTTTCTATGGTGAATTAGGACCCCCCCCACTTTATGAGGGGGGGCTCCTGTACAAACGAAATACAAATTTCCTCATAACTCGAGAGCTAATCAAGCAAATGGAACCAAATTTGGCATGTGTGTGTTTTTGGAGACAAAAATTTTTCCTATGATGAATTGGGACCCCTCCACACTCTAGGAGGGAAGGCTCCCATACAAACGAAATACAAATTTCGTCATAACTCGAGAACTAATCAAGCAAATGAAGCTAAATTTCGCATGTGGAGGTTTTTGGAGGCAAAAATATTTTCTATGGTGAATTAGGACCCCTCCCCACTTTAAGAGGGGGGCTTCTACACAATTGAAATACAAATTTCCTCATAATTCGAGAACTAATCAAGCAAATGGAACCATATTTGGCATGTGGGTGTTTTTGGAGGCAACCATTTTTTCCATGATGAATTAGGACTTCTTACCTTTATAGGAAGTGGGGGGCTCCCATACAAACGAAAGACAAATTTCCTCATAACTCTAGAACTAATCTAGCAAACGGAACCAAATTTAGCATGTGGGTGTTTTTGTAGGCAAGAATATTTTCTATGGTGAAATAGGACCCATCCCCACTTTAGGAGGGGGGGCTCCTATACAAATGAAAAACAAATTTCCTCATAACTCGAGAACCAAACAAGCAAATGGAACCAAATTTGACATGTAAGTGATTTTGGAGGCAAGTTTTTTTCTATGGTGAATTGAGATCCCTCCCCTCTATAGAAAGCGAGTTATGACCCATCTCCCCTTTAAGAGGGTGGGCTTCCATACAAATGAAATGCAAATTTCCTCGTATCTCGAGAACTAATCAGCAAATGGAACCAAATTTGGAATGTGGGAGTTTTAGATGGCAGAAATTTTTTCTATGGTGAATTACGACCCCTTCCCCTTTTAAGAGGGGGCTCCCATACAAACGAAATACAACTTTCCTCATAATTTGAGTACTAATCAAGCCAATGGAACCGAATTTAGCATGTAGGAGATTTTTGAGTCTTGAATTTATTTTATGATAGAGACCTCTCACCCCTGTGGTAGGGGGATATGGACTCTCATACACAGAAACTAAAACAGAAATTTTTGCGAAACTCAAAAACTAATCAAACTCGAGAAATTCGAGACTCTTCCATAAAACATTAGTCAATAACAAGACCACAAAAACTATCTATAGTAACTCTAGATCATTCAGGACGAGACGGCCGCCAGTGTTGCCGGCGACCCGCCGTCGGAAGCGCCGCCCACTGTGTGGAGGCAACTCCCCGCAGAATTCACTACTGTCAAGGTTTATTTATTTTCCTACGTCTACCTGGGTTTCCTGGAACGAGCGACAGCGAGTAAGGAGAGGATCGCGAAATGGTACTTTCCACAAAAAAGTTTTCCGTGAAATGGTACATTCTGCTTAAGGTTTTTCGCAAAATGATATTCGGCGTAATGTTGTACAATCATGGCGAATATTACTATCCGCTTTCTGGCTATGCAATGAGGGGACATGGGACTTGTTTTCTACTTTACTGTGAGGAAAAATTGCAAATTTGTATATTAAACTACCCATTCCAGGTAACTAATAAGCATTAACATAACCAGCAAATCAGCGTATCTGGCATTTTAACCTGCACGTTATTGTATGTTAGCTTTTTGACTGCATAGGTGTTGTAAATTGGCATCCAAAATTGTATTCAAATTCTTCGTGTTGGTAATTAGCTGTAAATTAGCATTGTCAGCACTATAAGAAGGTTATCAGTAAAGTATCAGCTGTATATTTTGCCAAAATAGCATTTAAGTAGCATTTAAGGCGACTTAAATGCTTATGGTAGTGGTGGTAAATGGTTGAATAATGCGCTCCAGAACTACCACAAAGTTCCACAGCCTCTTATTTAGCAACCCCTATCTCTACCTCCTCGTGGTACCATCCGGGATACGTTCCTTAGTGGGAAACCGGGCAACCGGCGGAAACTAGGGTCGAATGCGGACAGAGAAGGGGGTACTCATGCGAAGGCTGAGTGTAAACTCTCCGCCTGCAAATGACGGATCTCGGTAGAAGCATGTTCGATGAACCTGAAAATACTGAGAACCTGAGCAGAGGGTCCAAATCCCCTAAAGGAGGATGGTTGAATAGCTGTTATCCATGGCTAAAAGTAAAAAAAATCAGAAGGGTTGTGTACAAGACACGACCGCATATATAGGTGACGCAGGACTACGTAAGTCTCTTTGTAGTGATAGTAGCATGTATTCATGCTTGTAATCATTCGATTCTTCATGCATACATGCTATATGCAACATATATACATGCTACATGCGTTGTATCCCGAGCAGGAGCGAAGAGCAAAATGATATCAAAATGTGTTATTGGAAATCGAATAACTCGTATCTAAATTTGGTCTTGTTTTGGCTGACATAGTTGGTAAAATAACAAAAAATAATATCAAAATTTTGCTCCTTTAAGGCCAAAAGAATAACTACTTGTGTTATTTGAATAACAAAGCAATAACATGAATTTATTCAGAGTTTAGAAAATCATATTTTAGTATTATTAAGGTATTGAATAACAAATGCAGTGACATATGAGATATTAAAAAAACATTTTATAAAATAGTTATAATCTAAAATCTCTTTAATCAATAAAAAAAAATTATGAAATATATCGAATGTCATTTTAAGGTCAAAATAAGATACGATAACAAAAACAGTTATTAAACAGTTATGGATCTTACAACCACTGTTTCAAATATCTACTCAATAACAAAATGTGTTATCAATGTATCTCTATATCTGTTCAATAACAAAATATAGCATTATAACACAGTTTGATATTGTTTTTATATTATTTTACCCTTCGCTCCTGCTCGGGATGTAACATTTATCAAAGTAGTAACATTGCATACGTTCAATTCTCAAAAGATTGTGCATTTGAAAACAATTTAACAAAATCAAGAACACAAACTATTGCTTTCCTGCTACCTTACTGAAATTAAAGATTGTTTTTATTACCCATGGTTCCCCACGTTGAAGGGATTTTACCAATTCAATCCTATTTTATCAACAGCACATCTTTTCAATACACTTCTAATGAAACGGTAAGCATGCGTATTCACGGGAAACTAGCAGTCATTGACTTTTCGTGGGAAAGCCCAATTTCGGAAGCAGCTTTTCGGCCCAAAAGCGGGATTGTGTTTATAAAAATGTATATACTGCATTCTTCTTGCCAATCTGAACACAGCGAATATATTTTCATAAACCGAATTTTTGTTTCAAACAAAAAAACTGCTTTTGAAATTGGCAGAATCGATGATGACTAATTTCACCTTCATACAGAGTCGTATTATAACCGAACACTACAGCTGTAGCAAATTTTCCCAACACAGATATCAAATTCGCCGAGGTTTAATCGTCTCGCAGTAAAGATTTTGCGATCTGTTGGGACAACGAACTTGTGTCATTTTTTCCCTAACACAGACATCAAATTGGACTAGGTTTAATCGCGTTCGTAAGAAATCTGTTGGCACGACGGGGTTTTGTCACTCTTTCTGGCGTACTTCCCAAGCAAGGGCATCAAAATGGTCTAGGTTCAACCGCGATGAAATCTTGTTGAAATGAGGAAACTTTGTCACTTGTTTTGGCTTATTCCCAAGCTCAGATATCAAATTGGTATAGGTTTAGATCATCGCAAAGAATCTTCCAACCAATCACGAAGCGAGAATTCTGGTAAAACATAGGTTCATTATTTTCAAATTTTTAAATAGTTCAACATCAAGAATCCGTGCTTTTCTTCATTTGGGTCCATTCTTAGAAGATTTTTCGATCGATTGGTGTAAGAATATTGAAAATCGATCGGAAAACCGCTGAGTTATTAGCGCTCAAAACCTTTCATTTTTCGTGACGCTCGCATTTTTCGATTTTTTGGAATGACACCCTATCTCAAAACTTGCCGTAAGACGTAGTTCTACGTCAAAACGTGAATGGATAAACCCCTAATCCAAGGTGTCATGCGACCCGTGCCGAGGGATGAAAGGTGGGGGGGGGGGGGGTTCTATAAATACCCAGCCTCAAACGGAGCCTGTGGAGTGCCAGAGCGCCCTCCACAGTAATCACAGCCCTTACCGCATCATGAGGGGCTTTGATGCGGCGGACTCTTCTTTCCCCTCAACTCGTGGGATTCTATATGAACAATCAAAATCAAAAAAACTTTACTTCAGTGAGCGCGGACGGATTAGATAATCCGTTCGCAAGAGGTAGTATCCAGCGATCTCCGCCGATGGATACGAGCAGAAGCGCCAGCGTAAGCGGAAAGGAAAGCGGCATACCTGTCGCTCCAACTGCATCTACGCCGGACGCAGCAATGAATGGCAAGTCGCTAATAAAAGCAGTGGAAGGAAGGAGAGACATGCTACCAAGAGTGGTAGCGGCGTCTCATCAGCTCGATGCCATTATCGAGTTCGTGGCAGGCCGCAGCACCCTAGCTAAGGACCTGAAACAAAGTCTGCTCAAGCTTCGGGGCATCATGCGTGCTGCGACGAAGGAACACAGCGAACTTGAAGCGCGAGTAAAAGTGGTAGAGAAGGCGTTTGTATCGAGGTCTGTACAAACGGATGCCTGCCTGTCAACGACTAACCACACCGTAGCCCTTGCGACTACGGAGCAGTCCAGTGACAACAAGATATCCACTGAACGTGCAAGGCAGTCCCCAGGGGAACAAACCCCCACGGGCCCGAAGAAGCGCTTGATCGCTGAGGACCGTAAGCAAACTGTGAAACCCACCGAGGGTAATAAGACGCAGTTAGCGCCCGACAATCAGTGGGAAACAGTGAAAAAGAAGAAGTTTATCTTCAGGTTTAGTTGAAAAATTTTCGGTGAAATAATGAAAATGATGAATATATCGCGTAACGTTTCAGCCTACTACTCTTCAGCTATCGTCTGACGCATTCTTCTAGTATTTATGCCACATTCATATCAGTTATTCAGCCTTCATCAGTGGGCTGGTTTTCCTTCCGTCCAACTGGCTTGTTGTTGTTACTCTGTTACAAGGTCACCGGTTTACTGGTGGACAGAAGAAATTGCGGAACTCCGCGGAGCCTGCTTTCGTGCAAGGAGAATTATGCAAAAAGCTCGTTCGGACGAGAGCAGAGCAGAATGTCGAGTAGCACTAGTTGCTGCACGCGCAGCGCTTAAGAGTGGGATAATAGCTAGCAAGCGAGCCTGCTTTGAAAGGTTATGTGCCAGTGCCAATGCAAACCTGTGGAGTGATGCCTACAGAATCGTAATGGCAAAGGCCAAGGGCGTGATGGCGCCCGCAGAGCGATCGCCAGAGATGCTGGAGCGGATCATAGAGGGCCTCTTTCCGCGCCACGAGCCAAGGCCCTGGCCTCAGGCCGCTGAGTCGTCCCACGGCCGACGTTCCAGTATCTCAGACCATAGCGTAGGATGGTCGGTCACCATGCCGAACATCCAAAGTAACGTGGGCGATGGCGGTTTAGAGGTCGGGGAGGAAGTAACGGTTACGAACGAGGAACTCATTGAGATCGCTAAATCCCCAAAGGTAAGCAAGGCACCGGGACCAGACGGAATCCCGAATATGGCCATTAAAGCGGCTATTCTGGAGGCTCCCGAATTATTCGGGGCAGTAATGAGTAGATGCCTGGATGCTGGCAACTTCCCGGACAGATGGAAGCGACAGAATCTGGTCCTATGGCCGAAGCCGGGAAAACCTCCGAGTGTCCCCTCGTTATATAGGCCAATCTGTCTGCTCGATACTGCCGGTAAGGTGCTGGAAAGGGTTATCCTTAACAGACTCGTACAGTACATTGAGGGTACAAACGGTCTGTCAAGGAACCAATTCGGCTTCCGAAAAGGCAAATCTATGGTGGATGCCATCTTGTCTGTCACTAAGACAGCCGAGGTGGCGATCCAGCGCAAGAGGACAGGTATCCGCTATTGCGCAGTTGTCGCGCTCGACGTGAGAAATGCGTTTAATAGCGCTAGCTGGGACTCCATAGCCAACTCGCTTCGGAACGTCTAAGTGCCGGTGTCGCTGTACAAGATCCTGGAATTACCAGATTATTACCAGGGTAAGAAGTGCGTTCCAATCACCGCAGAGGTTCCGCAAGGTTCCATACTGGGCCCGGTGTTGTGGAACGTCATGTATGACGAGGTGTTGAAGCTAAAGTTCCCGGTAGGGGTGCGGATGACATCACCCTGGAAGTCTATGGTGAATCTATCAGAGAGGTAGAGTTGACGGCTGCCCACTCTATAAGTATTGTTGAAGATTGGATGCGATCCAGGAAACTGGAGCTAGCGCATCATAAAACGGAGGTTATCGTGGTGAACAACCGCAAGTCGGTGCAGCAAGCAAATATCAGCGTCGGGGACTGCACTATTTCGTCAACGCGGTCCCATAAACTCCTGGGAGTCATGGTCGACGACAAGCTCTAATTCGGGAGTCACGTCGACTATGCCTGCAAGAAGGCTTCCACAGCTATTTCGGCATTGTCTCGTATGATGTCTAATAGCTCTGCGGTATATGGCAGCAAGCGAAGGCTATTAGCTAACGTGGTCCAGTCCATACTCAGGTATGGCGGGTCGGTGTGGTCATCGGCGTTAGGTACCAAAAGTTATCTAGCCAAGCTGGAAAGTACCTATCGTCTCATGTGCTTAAGAGTGGCGAGTGCGTATCGCACTGTTTCACATGGTACCAAAAGTTATCTAGCCAAGCTGGAAAGTACCTATCGTCTCATGTGCTTAAGAGTGGCGAGTGCGTATCGCACTGTTTCACATGACGCAATCTGCGTCTTAGCGGGTATGATGCCTATTGGTATCATCATCAGCGAGGACGAAGAGTGCTTCAACCAACGTGGAACTAGAGGCATACGGATTACCACAAGATCGGCCTCGATGACCACATGTCAGCGGGCATGGTCTAATTCCACAAAAGGCCGGTGGACACATCGACTTATCCCGGAACTATCCGGGTGGGTCAACAGGCGCCACGGTGAAGTAAACTTCCACCTGACACAGATTCTGTCAGGGCATGGTTGTTTTAGACAGTATCTGCACAAGGTTGGGCATGCGGAGTCCCCCGCGTGTCCCGAATGCGTGGACGTTGAGGAAATTACAGAACATGCTTTCTTCATATGCCCTCGCTTCGCGGGCGTGAGAAGCAACATGATGGCAGTGAGCGGACAGGACACTACTCCGCATAACTTAGTCCAAAGGATGTGTTCTAGCTCGGAAGTCTGGGGAGCGGTCAACGCGGCTGCTACCCAGATCGTACTTGAACTACAAAACCGCTGGAAAGTCGATCAACGGCGAATAAACAGCCTAACTACCATAGTCCAGTAGTTATCTAAGAGTGTGCATTAAGCACAATAGCCCTTCCCTGAAGTAATACCGATAAGGTGGTACCAGGGGGAATTGAGGCTGGAGACTCGAGTAGGGTTTTAGTGGGTCTGGATCCTCACGCCCCAGTAGGGGGGTCGGGATTCCAAACCCCACTCCCTGAGTTGTCTTCTTAGGTGTCTGATAGCAGATTTCCCTACTCGTTAAAATAAAAAAAAATAAAATATATATATATATATATATATATATATATATATATATATATATATATATATATATATATATATATATATCTGGTTTCAAACTTGTGCTTGAATGAATAGTGTTATTATAGTAAACTAAACATAGTCTGAACAGTTCCTTCGATGATAGCCCTTCGTGTTTCGACCGGACACATTGGTAGATTTCGCTCAATGTCAAGTGAAATCTCTCGACGACGCCGTTTACTTCACTCTTGTTAGATGGAGTGAAATACATGTCGACGCCAGAGTCATTGAGCATGCCTCTAACCTCAACTGACTTCATTGCCGGTTCGTTATCACTGACTATCATTTTAGGGATTCCGTATGTTGAAATTAGTTTTGTAAAAGCTGACCGAATGTCCGGTATTGATCTAGATTTAATCGGAATCAGCATGCCATACTTAGACAATTTGTCGACTGCTCGACTTAATTTGTGGCAATACGAAGTTTGTCGGGTCAGCTAGTATTTGGCCGGAAGGGCTTTTTAAAAATTAAAAGTACAACTACACGATCTTACGGTCTAATGCGAACTAACTTTATTCAGAAATCTATTTCACTTCACTGGCCCTAACTTTGCTATCCTGCTGACTCAGCGTTCCTGTCGCTTGGCCCAGGTGCCATGCGATATTCCAGGTATGCGGTGGATGCGTTCAGGCCTCGTGATTTGGGCAACTTGTTGATCGAAGCAGATCGGATGTCAGGCACGTTTTCTGGTGTGTTGGCGTAATTGTTGGTGGCACTCATTTCGATGATTTGGCGAATTGGGTGTTCGGGTTGTGTTTTCGGTTTAGGTGTAATTGCGTTGTTAACGACTCCATCCTTTGAAAAGATTCGTCCCGAATCTCTGTACGACGCCTCCTATAGTCGGGCTGCCGAAATTGTAGGGGATTTTGACTCTTCCTCGATGGCTTTTGCTGTAGTTAATTGGCGGGTGGATGAATTCTTTGATCGTATTGCTAGAATTACCAGAATTGAAAGTGTTCGATGTTGAGTGGACTGTATGGTTCGGGAAGGGAACAATCGTTACGGAGAAAAATTCTACTCTTCTGGTTCTTAAAAGGACCTTTTGGGTGCAACGATGCTCCGCGAATGCTTCGATAGAAAATTTACTGCGATCACTTTTCTTCACCTTTATTTTCTCTTCTTGCTGTTTTACACCGTTCGCGTTCAAATTAAGACTAATGCTCTACACAGCGAGCGCTGCGCCTTTATACTTCTATGCCTCAGACCAGCAGACAGTGGGGCGGGGCTAAAATCACCTCGGCGGCAGACGGAACATTCTCCCCCAGGTGATGCAGGGCATCAATAAGGCTAATCGGTATCAGGATCTCCAGTCGGCACCCAGTTGTCAAACCATCATCACCGGGAAATACTGCTGTAATTCTACCCAACTTCCAACTGAGCGGCGATTGATTCTTGTCTTGGACGAGGACGATCATTCCCGGACGAAGATTCGGCATTATTCGTAAGTTCTTTTTGCGTGGCTGAAGACTATTGAGGTAATCCCGAGTCCATGCGCGCCAGAAGTGCTCGCGCATTAACTGCAAATGTTGCCATCTATCTAATCGTGTTGCCTTTATGTGTTCCAGGGATGGTTCTGCTAAAGCGATAAGAGGACGACCGATTAAATAATGAGCTGGTGTAATTACCTGCGGATCAGCCGGATCTCTCGAAACAGAGAATAAAGGCCGCGAATTCAGTACCGCCTCAATTTCAATTAAGACAGTCGCTAATTCTTCAAAGGTTAACTTCACATTTCCTACGATTCGCTTCAAATGGACCTTGGTGGACTTTACGGCAGCTTCCCATAACCCACCAAACTCCGGGGCATCCGGTGGTATGAAACGCCATTCAATTTCACGCCGCTGACAGAACTCTCGAATTTGGTTACAAGCCTGCTGATTTTGAAATTGTCGAAAAATCTCGTTGAGTTCGTGATGTGCTCCTCGGAAATTCGTTGCGTTGTCAGAGTGCAACTGTTGTATTAAACCTCGGCGACCAATCAGTTTTCTAAGAGATGCTATAAAAGCAGCGGTTGTTAGGTTGGAAACAGCTTCTAGGTGCACAGCCTTTGTACACATACAAACAAAGACTGCAATATATGCCTTCGTTATTCTTGGACGTCTTGTGCCTTCCTTTATCCAAATAGGGCCAGCGTAGTCCACACCAGTTACCGCAAATGGTGGAGACGGAACCATGCGTTGAAGTTTCCGGAAATTATCAAACTTGTACAGAAATGGAAAGTGATCTGAACTTACAGTAGAGGTAGCGACGACGGCTTTCAGTTCAGGCAGAAGTACATCTGGTACATTTTCCATGCGATCAACGTGGTATTGTGTGTGGACAAGAAATGATGGTCCATTCCACCACAGACAGTTCTTACTCAATGCCTCTGGCAGTTGGCCTCTGGAGATAATATCTGCAGGATTGGATTGCGATCGTATATAACTCCATTGATACTCTGCGGTGTGTTCACGTATTTCAGCGATGCGATTGCGAACAAGTTGTTGTAGCTGATCAAGTGATTTTTTCATCCAGGACAATACAACCGTACTGTCGGACCATAGGACAACTTCTTGGAGTTCCATCTTCAAGGCAGGAATTACTTTGCTCAGCAATCGAGCTAGCAATAAAGCAGCACACAATTCTTTGCGTGGTATGGATAAATCACTAAGCGGTACTACCTTTGATTTGCTACTTAAAAGTCGTAAATGTGCTGAACCGTCAGCGAACTCACTTCTTAAGTAGATGCAGGCACCGTACGCGACAGAAGATGCATCAGCAAAACCATGTAATGCATACGATTCTGCATTATCCAGTGTTACTCGCCTGGGGACCTTGACGAGGTTTAGCATAGGCAGTTCATTTCGAAGATCTAACCATTGTTGGTAGCTCTCGTTATCTACTGGTTCGTCCCATTCAGCTTTCTTCTTCCATAGTTGCTGTGCCAGTAGTTTAGCTAACACAATGACAGGGGATATCAGTCCAAAAAGTCTAGCTACTTCAGAATAGATGATCCTTTTGGTTATGAAATCACGAGTCGGCGGCTGATGGTGGGTATTTACAATGAGGAAAATATCATTTCGTGGATCGCATAGTAAACCCAACAGCTTAATCACCTCGTTTGCTCCGTATTCAGGTACGGGCATTTTTTCTCTCGGCACTGTTCAGGTATGTCCCTTAAGAATGCATCGGAATTCGAACACCATTTATGAATGGTGAAACCTTCTCGGTTGAGCAGCGTCTGCAATTGGTGTCGGATCTCAACAGCTTCATAGAGAGTGTCGGCGCCGGATAGTGCATCGTCCATATAAAAGTCTTCTTTCAGGACACGGGCTGCGGTAGGCATTAACGTGGCTTCATCTTCGGCGAGCTTAATTAAGCAACGGCTGGCTTGGAACGGGGCAGATGCCGTACCATAAGTCACAGTGTTCAGTTCCAACACTCGAAGGCGGTCTGAGGGGTTTTACCTCCAAAATATGCGTTGAAATGTTCTATCTTCTGGTGCCACTAAAATCTGACGATACATTTTCATTATGTCGGCCGAAAACACGTACTTATTAAGTAAATAATTTATTGTTGTTCACAGTCTTCAATTCTGTACAGACTAGTATTACTATGTACTATCAACTTAAATTAACAATTACCTTTCTAAACCTATTTTTACTGATATTGAAGTCAAATACATGAGATACTTCGTTAAAAAGCCGACAACAAGCGTGCAACGGGTTATTCTGACCATACAATGTTCGGTGCGTTGGAGTCCAAAGCAACGTATAATTTCGCAAATTCCGACGAGGTGCATGAGGTGCTGCTCCAGGAGGTAACTGCAATCCACTGTCCCTTTTAGTAGGTCGAATATAAACAGTCTGCGCGATACCACTCTTCTTTCAGCTAGCGTACTAAGTCTTATTAACTGACAGCGATTTTCATAAGACGGCAGCCGTATCGGGTTCTGCCATGGTAAGAGCGCAGTGCAAACCGGATGAATGCACGTTGAACGCTTTCAATTTTAGTAATATGCGTGATACAGTATGGAGACCAAACCGGTGCTGCATACTCCAGAATACTGCGAGCAAGAGAGCAATAGAGCGTTTTCAAGGCATAAATATCATCGAAATCCGTGGTATTCCTACGTATAAAACCAAGAATGGCGAAAGCTTTGGAAGTAATTGTACTAATGTGCTCGTCGAACCTTATCTTGCTGTCGATCGTAACACCAAGATCCTTGATAGAGTTGCAGCGTTTTATATCGTTATCATGCATCTTGTATGTGAACTGATGCGGGTTACGAAGGCGGTAGAAGGAAATAATGTTGCATTTCGATATGTTCACTTCCATACCGTTTACAAGGCACCAATGCAGCAAGTTGTTTATGTCGCGTTGCAAAGCATCTCCATCGAGAGAGGATGTAATGGTTCTAAAGATTTTTAGGTCATCCGCAAATAACAATTTCTCCGATTCGATGCAATTACAAATATCATTCACAAAAAGCACAAAAATTAATGGTCCTAGGATACTGCCTTGGGGTACTCCGGATGGAATAGGAAAGCAGTAGGATTTAATTCTTTGAACACTCACGGAAGCAGTCCGGCCAGTCAAGTAAGAGTGCAACCAGTTACATATCCAATCCGGTAGACCTATACGCTTCATTTTCTCGATTGCTAGCACGTGTGGCACCTTATCGAAAGCCTTAGCGAAATCGATGTTGACCTGTTGACGTTTCTCTATGCGCTTTATCACGTTAGTTACGAAACACATGAGGTTAGAGACGGTGGAGCGATTTTTAACAAACCCATGTTGATAATCGGTGATTACGTGGCGAACCGCTGCATAAAGCGAGTGATGAACTATTTTTTCGAAGACTTTTGCTATGATGTTTAGAACCGAGATTCCTCTATAGTTTTCGACGTTGTTCGAGTTCCCAGATTTGTAAATAGGAGTAATTGAGGCATGCTTCCAAGCACAGGGGAAGACACCAGTGGTGAGGAAGCTGTTTAGAATAATTTTAAGAGGAAGAGCAAGTGTTGCAGCACATTGTTTTAGAAATAGCGGTGGTAGTCCATCAGGACCCGGTCCTTTGGTGGTATCTACTGCAGAGAGGGCCGATGAAACATCGCTTATCGATAGCCTCAATGGAGGAAAGTACAAGTCAAACATTTCTATATTTCGGATTGCTTCACGTTGGTTAGTCGGAGGATCGTTACAGTACACAGTTTGAAAGAAATCCGCAAATAGGTTTGAGGAGTCTTCTGCGTTATTCGCTGATGCCTCCCTATAAAAAACAGTATTTGGAGCTCCGCCGCCCTTTCTACGGCTTTTGGTGAAATTCCAGAAAGACGACGGGTCACGCTTCACATTAGATTCAATTCTATGAATATATTCACGGTAAGCTATATCACGTTGTGCTGCGTATTGTTGCTCGAGTTGACGGAGAAGCTGTTTGCTCTCATCAGATCTGTGTTTAAAATAACGTTTACGAGCTTTTCTTAAGCGATTACGAGCATTGTTTAATCCAGCATTCCACCACGGCTGACGATTGTGTGGCGTTTTACGTTTTATTTTCATTGGTACGTGCTCGACGATCACCTGCGAAATTGCGTCATAGAAACGTAAAACTGCATCATCAGTATCACACTGCGCGAGTAGGATGCTCCAGTTGATACGCAAAAAGGCGTTGTTGATAGCATTGTAGTCACAGTGAGAAAAATCGTAGCACCAAACATCAGCAAGTTCTTCTCTATTGGAATTCCAAACGTCAAATATTAAAATAAACGGTTTATGATGTGCGTCAATTCTTAAGAGCGGTGAAGAAGGTGAAATAATTTCAGAGTAATACACATTGTTTACGAATGCTAAATCGAGTAGTCTGCCGTGCTGGTTAGGAAAGTTGAAAACTTGCATGAGTCCATTGCTCAAGAGTGTGTTGGTCAAAATTGTTTCCTGCTCAGAAGACACATTGTTTGGTAGGTAGCTATTTAATTCCGAGTCGTAGTTCCAAATAAGGTTAGGTAAATTATAATCCCCCAGCAATACTACTAAATCTGTGCCTCTAACGGAATCATTAAGCTTTTGAACGCAGTCACAATGTTCTTGGTAGATAGAAGGGTCAGAGCCCGGCTTGATATACACGCAACATATGTACACACACTGTTTCGGCAACTCTATGCAAACCGTCGACTTTTGAGGTTATTCTTAGTTGCAATTAGTACACCACCACCACGCTGTGAGGTACTAGTTAAGCTATTTCGGTCACATCTAAAGAAGTTGTAGTCAGAAGATAGTTCAGTCGATGAAACGTCATTACGAAGCCAAGTTTCCGTGAAAACTATGACATCGTAGTCCGATGATGTAAGCGCGAGAGAGAGATCATTCGTTTTTGTTCATAGCCCTCGGACATTCTGATAGTAGATAGTAAGTGGAATTGTCCGAATTGAATTGCATGTATCGTTCTGGGTTACGGGTGGAGCTGGTTTATTTTGGCTTATGGATTGTCTTGAGGAGCCGTGTTCGTTATCACAAGGTCGACTGGCGCTGCAGTGGGTTTCCAAAAAATTCGTCTGTTGGTTGACTTATCCTCAAACGCGCGAAACACTATCCCGACTGGCCATGTACCAGGGTTCATAGCTTTATCTTTCAAGGCCTTCGGCATACCCACCTTGAATGAGACGTAGTTAAGCGATCTTGGATCTCTACCGCGAGGAATAAGTTTTCCAACCGTTATGTTGTTGGATCCGAGCCTTTCGGTAACCAAGTCTACCACGCTTGCATCAGGAGCATCAGGCGAAATACCTGATAGATAAAGCCAGAATTTATCATCAGCGTCATTGATCATCTCCGAAACAGTAGAGGAAGAGTGTGTATCCGTGCCGCGGGAAAGTTTGGAAGGTCTATTTGCCGAATCGTCAGTGTTGTCATCCCAGTCTCTTCGTCTTTTGGCGGAATTAAAGAATGCCGGGTTGGGAGAAAGTGTGAGAGGAGTCTTAGGAACCGAATCGATAAGGGTTTTAAAATTGGTACGAATCTCTTCTTTGATATCGTGCAAAATATCGTTGCGTATTTGGTCCTTCAGTTCAGCGATCAGCCGTGAATTCGCTGTTTCTACAGAAACAAGCGCATTACGGAAACGAGCTTTTTCCATAATGTTTTTGCACGTATTGCACATCCAAAAGAGATTAGATTTTTTGACAACAGCAGCAAATAATTCATCATTCAACCCGCAGTATTTAGTGCAAAATAAAGCGGAGCAAAAACCTCCACATCGTAGAGACTTTTGACCACTTTCGATATTGTTTGCGCAACTTTCGCAAATTAGAGTCATGATCGGGCAGAGTAGCGACGTCCTACTGTGTACTGTCAGTCGACGTTCTCTATCCAAATCACAGATGGCGCCACTAATATTAATTAATCGAAAACGTGCAGGCCTAGTACTGAACCTAACCAATTTTCTATCCTTATCTTTCTAAGAAGCTCAAACGTTACCTTAATGTGACTTGCTACTGATGATCGTCTGTTTGGATGTAAACAACGTAGGGTGTGTGCTGCTGCTGATAGTCGACTATCGTGGCGATGGGCGATCTGCGTATGAATGACGATGCTGAGGAATGACGATAAACGGCAAACAATGAGTGCGATGATACAATGCAGATGCGAAGCGTAAATGTGCTGGGGGTTGATCCGGATTTGTTCGGCGTTGAAGTAAGAACAGCAGCAGAGTGACTTATTTATTGTGGTCGATAACAATCGCAGGTACAAATTTTGACATGCAGCAATATCATGTAGAATTTTTTATAACCGGCGGCGACTGATGAGGGCGGCGTAGATTTTGTTGAGAGCTGATTTACCGGGGATGCAAACCAAGCGGGAGCCGGAATGATCGGCGAGGTGGGCAGGCGGAGGAGCTATACGCCTTTCAATCAACCACAACTCTAGCCGATAGAAATTTTTGTTCCGTTTTTGCTCAACCTACCTGGGATCCAGTAGTAAATTATCAGCTTTAATCGGTGTAGATGCTTCCAAATAACGGGATTCAAAGCGTGGACGGAATTTTAGATGATTATAACAATATCAAAAATCACTTGAAATTGAAACGGAGCGACGATGCACGGGTAAACAGAAAAAGCGCAGAGTTGCCAGAAAAAAATCAAACTCAAACTTATACTTTCTGAAGCGTAGCATAATTGAGAACAGGTCGTCCTGCACTACTGGTATTTTTTTGAAACGATGATTCTACAATTGATGAAGGGACGGTAAGGGAGAAGGATTTTTTTCCGGGAATGAAGGGGAAGGGTGGAAAGGAAGGGGGGTAATATGTAGCTATGCTTAACAAGTTGTCGTTGTGACTCCTATCTTTTGTCCAATGCTGGAAGGTGCATGGGTCAAACCAAGCTGTAATCAGAGATTATAACCGGATTTGAACCCACAACACCTGCCAGGGCGTGTCGCTCACTGGTACCCGTGTACCTTTGAACCACAGAGGCGCTGGACAAAAGAAGTCTGCACAACCCCCCTTATTAACCATAGCGACATGGGTTGGTCTATTTTTAGACACAAATTGTGCCTCTTCCTCCACCTATTGTAGAAACCACCGACCGAGAAGTTTTAATCTAACGTGTTTTTACTTTCAGGACGACGACACTATGCAGGCCCTTACGACTTGCAAGGTACTGCGTGTGACGCTGTTCGTCCGAAAGCGTGTTAGTCCGCGTTTCTCAGCGCGGTTCTTCGGAGAAAGGCTCCGTTCCTATAACAACTGACCAAACTCGTGACTTTAGTCATGACCTTGAAATGCGGTCAGGCATATATTAATATTTTTTTTGAAACGATGATTCTACAATTGATGAAGGGACGGTAAGGGAGAAGGATTTTTTTCCGGAAATGAAGCCCCCCCCCTTCCTTTCCACCCTTCCCTTTCATTCCCGGAAAAAAATCCTTCTCCCTTACCGTCCCTTTATCAATTGTAGAATCATCGTTTTAAAAAAATATTAATATATGCCTGACCGCATTTCAAGGTCATGACTAAAGTCACGAGTTTGGTCAATTGTTATAGGAACGGAGCCTTTCTCCGAAGAAACGCGGACTAACACGCTTTCGGACGAACAGCGTCACACGCAGTACCTTGCAAGTCGTAAGGGCCTGCATAGTGTCGTCGTCCTGAAAGTAAAAACACGTTAGATTAAAACTTCTCGGTCGGTGGTTTCTACAATAGGTGGAGGAAGAGGCACAATTTGTGTCTAAAAATAGACCAACCCATGTCGCTATGGTTAATAAGGGGGGTTGTGCAGACTTCTTTTGTCCAGCGCCTCTGTGGTTCAAAGGTACACGGGTACCAGTGAGCGACACGCCCTGGCAGGTGTTGTGGGTTCAAATCCGGTTATAATCTCTGATTACAGCTTGGTTTGACCCATGCACCTTCCAGCATTGGACAAAAGATAGGAGTCACAACGACAACTTGTTAAGCATAGCTACCTATTACCCCCCCCTTCCTTTCCACCCTTCCCCTTCATTCCCGGAAAAAAATCCTTCTCCCTTACCGTCCCTTCATCAATTGTAGAATCATCGTTTCAAAAAAATCAGAGGGGTTGTGTACAAGACACGACCGCATATATAAGTGACGCAGGACTACGTAAGACTCTTTGTAGTGATAGTAGCATGTATTCATGCTTGTAATCATTCGATTCTTCATGTATACATGCTATATGCAACATATATACATGCTACATGCGTTGTATGTAACATTTATCAAACGTAGTAACATTACATACGTTCAATTCTGAAAATATTGTGCGTTTGAAAACAATTTAACAAAATCAAGAACACAAACTATTGCTTTCCTGCTACCTTACTGAAATTAAAGATTGTTTTTATTACCCATTGTTCCCCACGCTGAAGGGATTTTACCAATTCAATCCTATTTTATCAACAGCACATCTTTTCACTACACTTCTATTGAAACGGCAAGCATGCGTACTCATACAGAGTCGTATTGTAACCGAACACTACAGATGTAGCACATTTTTCCAACACAGATATCAAATTCGCCGAGGTTTAATCGTCTCGCAGTAAATAATTTGCAATCTGTTGGGGCAACGAACTTGTGTCATTTTTTCTGGCATACTTCTCTAACACAGACATCAAATTGAACTAGGTTTAATCGCGTTCGTAAGAAATCTGTTGGCGCAAGGGGGCTTTAACACTCTTTCTGGCGTACTTCCCAAGCAATGACATCAAAATGGTCTAGGTTTAACCGCGGTGATAAGAATCTGTTGAAATGAGGAAACTTCGTCACTTGTTTTGGCTTACTTCCCAAGCACAGATATCAAATTGGTATAGGTTTAGATCATCGTAAAGAATCTTCCAACCAATCACGAAGCGAGAATTCTGGTAAAACATAGGTTCATTATTTTCAATTTTTCAATAGTTCAACATCAAGAATCCATACTTTTCTTCATTTGGGTCAATTCTTAGAAGATTTTCCGATCGATTGGTGTAAGAATATTAAAAATCGATCGGAAAACCGCTGAGCTATTAGCGCTCAACACCTTTCATTTTTCGTAACGCTCGCATTTTTCGATTTTTTGGAATGACACCCTATCTCAAAACTTGCCGTAAGACGCAGTCCTACGTCAAAATATTAATATATGCCTGACCGCATTTCAAGGTCATGACTAAAGTCACGAGTTTGGTCAACTGCACTACTGGGCCAACCATGAGTACATCGTTGAGAGATTTTGCTGAAGGTTTCGGCTTTGCACTAGCATCAAACACCACTCTGCATTTAGTGCTGCTGCTAGAAGGACGGATTATCGCGTGATGTGGCATATAATACATGCGCACGTCAGGAGGATCTTTATATTCATCGATCTCGTGGCAATGGCCGAGAGACTCGTATTCTCGGATGAAGTCCTGATATTGCACCTTCAAGTTTGGATCTCGTTGTAGTCGCTTCTCCAAAAAGGAAAATCGCTTGAGAGCGAGTGCACGGTTGTCAGTCAATTGGAAAAAATTCTCTTTAAACGGCAACCGAACAATAAATCTGCCACTCTCATTTCGACGGCAAGTATTCTTAAAATGTTCGCTTGTTTTGACTTACTTCCCAAGCACAGATATCAAATTGGTATAGGTTTAGATCATCGTAAAGAATTTTCCAACCAATCACGAAGCGAGAATTCCGGTAAAATATAGGTTCATTATTTTCAATTTTCCAATAGTTCAACATCAAGAACCCATACTTTTCTTCATTTTAGTCAATTCTTAGAAGATTTTCCAATCGATTGGTGTAAGAATATTGAAAATCGTTCGGGAAACCACTGAGCTATTAGCGCTCAAAACCTTTCATTTTTCGTGACGCACGCATTTTTTGATTTTTTGGAATGACGCCCTATCTCAAAACTTGCCGTAAGACGTAGTCCTACGTCAAAACAAAGTGAGATCCCAATGGAACTTAGTTCCTTCGAAGGGATTCACGTAAAACTGTAAAACAAAACAAAAGAAAAAAAAAAGCATATAGCGTTATAGTGAAGTCGTTTGTGGCACAGATAAGTTACTTAAACTACTATATAATCGAGATGCAGGGAAAAAAACTAACAGAAGCCAGAAAAAACCTACATGTATAAATGGTTGACACGTTAAATAATATACTCATTTACCTTCCTTATTATATACTGTTTTAGCTTGCTTTTCATAAGGACACTACTTCTTATTGTTTTTATTTCATTTGGAAGCAAATTGTACTTTGATGGACCATAATTAGTGATACGTTGTAGACCCAAGTTGGTAGATGCTCTGCTTCTTAATAACTCATTCGAATGTCTAGTATAGGGATAGTTTCGCCTGGTCGAAAATATAATATTACTACGGAAAGTTCGGTCATGTGAGGCATTATGTACAAACATGATAGTTTGAGAGTCGCGCAATCCTAAGATAGGTATAATTTTATGATCTAAGCTTGTATAAAGCGAATACGTCGAGAATAAATGCGGTAAATTGAAAATTATTTTCATACATCTATTTTGCAAGGTTTGAATCTTTTTAAGTTTTGATCTAGCAGCGTGACCCCAGACAATGACTAAATACTGAAATATAGAGTGGATACACGCATAATAAAATTTTAGTAATGATTTATGCGGCACGAAGCAGCGTACTCTTTTCATAAGCCCACATAGCGACGAAATTTTGCTGGATACATGCTTAATATGTGTGCCCCAGGAAAGACAAGAGTCTAAATGCAGTCCTAAATACTTAAAAGACACAACTTTTTCAATACTCAAATTGCCGACGAGCGGATCAGGATGTTGACAGATTTTTTTTCGCGACGAGTGAAAAAGCATGTATTTTGTTTTCGATAGGTTCAACGAGAGTTGATTACCATTAAAAAATTCAATAAGAGTTGATAAATCCGATTCTATGTCTTTTACTATGGACTGAACATTAGCGCGAGGGTAAAACAATGCCGTATCGTCCGCAAACAGTTTAGGTATGCCTTGAAGTTGTAAGTTTCCAATATCATTAATGAAGACCAAAAACAATAGAGGACCTATGTTACTACCTTGCGGAACCCCAATGTCAATCGATCGTAAAGTGCTATGAACACCGTTAATAGCAACAAATTGTTAAAAGCAACCTACCTGCTCTTCATAACGCATCTTCGCCGGTTATTCGTCAACCAACTCATCCAGTAACACTTGCTTCGAAAAGTGATCGAATGATGTGGCTAAAAGTAAAGCAAGATTCAACGAATGAATGCATGCAAGTAACCTATCGAAAGACAACCATTCGTTCAGTGCTTATTTACGAGCTTGACAGATTGCGTGCAATGAACATTATTGTGTGCAATCTTCCTGGCATAACTAATATCGTTCATATTCATGAATATATTCACCGATCTGCAACCTTGCTCACGACCAAAGTTTGCTACGTGGGGACTGACACCTGTCGCATCGTGCTTAGCGCTGTTTATTGCTGCTGATATTGCTGGGAGCTGCTCGTCCCATGCACGATGATCCTCATTCAGCAACGATTGTATGCACGTAATCAATACTCTATTGACTCTCTCCGCATTATTTACCATGGGACAATACTCACTCCACAATAGTATGCTGTTTTCATGTGTTCTATTTTGTGCTTTGCCAGCATGGATTTGAACACCGCCGAGACGAACTGCTTGCCATTGTCGGAGAGTACAATACGTGGACGAGAGAACTTTAAGAATACCTCTTCTTCCAGGAATCTCACCATTTCTACTGCATTCGCTGATCGCATTGGATACGCTAACCCGTACTTTGTCACCCAGTCGACTATAACTAGCAAGACCGTGTTGCCTTTTCGAGACCGAGTGAAGGGACCCACAAAATCGACGGATATTAATTCCCAGGGAATGCGTGCCGGCTTTGGCCCTCCCATGTTGGGCATCATCGTCGAGCTTGGAGCCTTGCTTGCCTTGCATGTGCTGCAATTCCTCACATAGTGCGCAACTTCCTGCATCATCTTCGGCCAATAGTAGTAAGTTTGAAGCTTTCGCCAGGTTTTATGAAAGCCTAGATGTGCAGCAGATTCAGCATCATGGAATTTCTTAATGCATTTCCGTCTTACATCCAATGGAACCTTTTTCCATTTATGTATCGTGGCTCCGACCTCATCTTTACACGTACAGTTTTTGTACAGTTCGTCATTGGCAAGGCGAAAGTCCGGAAAGTTGTCACCCTTCATTTTAACTTGCTCAACGAGCTTTCGATACCAAGGGTCCTTAGAGTTGTCTGGTGTGAAAACGGTTGATGCACCGATGCGCGACAAAGCGTCTGGAACGGTGTTGAAAGCTCCTTTTCAGTATTTAATGTCTAAATCGAACGAATTTAAACGCAAAAGCCATCTGCTCATAAGAGCTGTTGGATTTTTCATTGTTTTCAGATAACTGAGCGCGGCGTGGTCGCAGAAAATTGTAAACTTTGCTCCTTCCACGTAGCCCCTGAACTTCTCTATAGCCCGAATAACTGCCAGACACACTCTCTCTCTCTCTCTGTAACCCAGTATTTTCGTTCAGATGCCGACAATTTCTGAGAAAAGAAACTTATAGGGTGTTCTTCGCTATCAATTTCTTGCGTTAATACCGCCCCGATTGCAACGTCGCTTGCGTCACAAGCAATGCTGAATGGCTTCGCGTAATCAGGCATCGTCAGAACTGGCGTTGACACGAGTTCGGACTTCAATTTCAGAAAAGATTCCTCTGCTGCCACGGACCATCGAAATCTCAGCGTTGTCTTCGTTAATTCTGTCAATCGTGCTGCTAACTTGGAGAAGTCCGCTATGAAACGCCTATACCAGTTGCAGAGACCTAAAAACCTTTGTACGTCCTTTCGCGATGCAGGAGCAGGGAACTTGATATTGCACTCGATTTTCTCCGGATCAACGTTCCATCCTTGTTCGTTAAGCACATACCCTAGGTACTTCATTTCTGCTCGGCAAAATTTCGATTTTTCCGACGAGATAGTCAGATTGGCGTATCTTAGCCGTCTGGCAACCTCCTCGAGCAACACAAGATGTTCCTTGAATGTTTGAGAGCATATGATGATGTCATCGAGGTAGCAAAATATTTGCGGCTCCATATCCATGAATAATTGAGTCATGAGGCGTGCCAGTGCTTGACTTGCAGTACAGTGTCCAAACGGGACAACTTTGAACTGGTAATGGCCGCGTTGGGGTATTGTGAACGCTGTTAGTGGCCGGGAGGACTTGTCGAAAGGGTACTGCCAAAACACGTCTTTCAGGTCTATTGAAGAAATATACGAACAACCACTAAGGTTGTTTACGATAGCTGCAATTTGTGGTATCGGGTACCCTTCGTTGATGCTGATAGAATTCAGATATCGAGCGTTAAGACACACTCGGTATTGGCCCGTTTTCTTTTTGACTGCCACTAACGGATTGTTCCATGGTGAGTACATGGATTCTTCTATGACGTCCAATGCCAACATCCGATCCACTTCCCGATTAACTTCATCCAGCATATACTTGGACATCGCATAATACTGCTATTTTTTGGGCTCTGCATTTTTCATCTCTATTCGGTGAGTGTACTGGTCCGTCTTTCCCAGTTTTCCATCTTCCGCCTTGAAAAATTGCTCAATTACTTTTCCCAGTTGTTGTCTTTGCTCCGGAGAAAGCATTTTCATAGGTTCATTTTCCTGCAGCTCTTGGGTTTCTGTCATTTGTATTGTGCAGCATATCGGTTTCACCCCGAATTTCTCCCAGAAGTTCATGCCTAGAATGATGCAGTCTGGTATGGATGGTGCAAGTAGCAGTGGGAGGGTTTCGTTGCGTCGGTTATATGCAATCGGAAGCCGAACGAAGTGTGTGATGGCATGCTTTGTCCCATCAGCTGTTTTTATACCTCCTTCTACCGAGCCTTTTCTCAGTCCTAACTCCTCTGCGATGTTTACATTCTTTCCGCCTAGTATAGAGCAATTTGCTCCACTATCGAGTAGGGCTATCAACTCCTTTCCTAGCACTCCTATAATGGCGTGCGGCCTGTTGTCACGTCCAGGATTTACAATAATGGTGATTAAGTCTGCCAGTTCTATGATGTCTACAAGGGAGTCAGCTACATGCGGAGATTCTTTTCCCTCTACTGAAGATTCCCCGCGTTCATGTTTTCCAATTCTGAATAACACGCACGGCAATTGCGCAAAGTATATCCTCTTTTACCACATCTGTGACAGAATAGGTACGTTTGTGGCTCCTGCAATCGACATGGCGATGACCTTCTTGATCGCAATTCCAACACACTACAGACATGCGTCTAACTTCCTGAGTTTCTCGTTCTGCTCGTTGCGATATCTCTTGTTCCCGTTGTGTCGAAAGTTGTTGATGGGTCTGCGTCTCTAGTCGCCAAGCGCTCTAGTCGCCGGATACGATTTCACCGTGGTGGAATATGTTTGTTGGAACTTTAGCTGCACCGGTTGTTGCTCGGACTGTATATGCGAATAAGGGGAACGGTATGACTCTGTGTTTGGCTTTCTGTTTTGTGCTGAAGGCGTTGTTCCTCTGATGAGTCTGCGATCCATATATGCCCTGATTTCGTTCACTTGCTCCAACATTTGGTCGACCTTGAGGTTCCAAAATTCTTCGTTTTTCTCTTCTTCCGGATTTGTCTGGAAGTTTGGCGAATGATCTTGATGCCCACTAAACTGCTCTAGTTCTACCGCGTGCACCCTTCCAAATCTTAGAGGTGGTGCTGTGTTTCCTGTTTGCCTTTGCGAAGTATTCGGCACTGGAGTGCCGAGATTCGGTTCTAGTAACGGTTCACGAGGTATGGGAGTCCGTCGTTGCTGTCTATTTAGTAGAAGTTTGGTGTCATCATAATTTGCGCAGACTTCTACTAACTCGTCTAATGTTCGTGGCCTGGCTGCAGCAACCATGGATGCATATACCGCATTCATGTTCTCTTGACGTAGGACTACGTCTTACGGCAAGTTTTGAGATAGGGTGTCATTCCAAAAAATCGAGAAATATATTTATTTATTTATTTGGGATAATTCATCTGACCTTTAATTTGTCTACATGAATAAAACTTAACTTAAATAAAATCCAAACTACGTAGCTTGTGCGCAAACAAGTGCGTTGGTTCACCGAAATTGAACAGTTCCTCCACCTTCGAAAAAGTTCTAATGCATTCAGTAATTGGCTCGGTGTAACCGAATGCGGTCCGGTGAAACTGCGTTTGCAATAATCCCGTTGTGCGTAATGGTCGTCGTGATGCCCGGAAATTGAGCATGGTCAATAGCGTTGGAGAGTCAACTTCGCCGTTAATAATTTTGGCTACAAATAATGCCTGTTGCATTTTGCGTCTACGTTCTAGTGTGTCAAGTTTCAGTAAACGGCATCTATCTGCATAAGGGGGCAAGTTATCTGAGTGGTTCCATGGAAGATGTCGTAAAGCAAGTCGGATAAATCTTCTTTGCACGCGTTCAATCCGTATGTTCCAGGTTAGCTGTTTAGGGAACCACACCAAACTACAATTCTCCAACAGCGGGCGAACTAGGGCGCAATACAGTGACTTTAGACAATGTGGATCCTCAAAATTTCGTCCAATCATAAAAATGAATCCAAGCTGCCGAGATGCTTTAGATATAATTAGCTCACGATGCAGGGTAATCGTCAATTTTGGGTCCAATAAGATGCCAAGATCACTAACTTGGTCCACTTTGCGCAACTCAATACCATCAATAGTGTAACTGAAGCAAATCGGGTTTTTGATGCGGTAAAAACTCATCACCTCGCATTTAGCAATGCTCACAATGAGCCAGTTCAGTTTGCACCATTCACCAAACACATCGAGCAAATCTTGCAGGTGGTGGCAGTCGTCAATATTTTGTATTGGAGCAAACAATTTCAGGTCGTCAGCGTACATTAATTTGCAACCAATACCAAGCGATAAAGTGACGTCGTTAAAGAACAACAAGAAAAGCAAAGGTCCCATGTTGCTACCTTGGGGAACTCCAGACTTATTAGTAAACACCGATGAGATACTGGAGTTTTACATGCAATATTCTACCACTGAGATATGAGTACAGCCATTTCACCATTTGTTGAGAAGCACTAAGCCGAGATAGTTTTCGTAAAAGTATTGTATGGTCAATTTGATCGAATGCCGCTTTTAAATCTGTATAAATAACATCGACTTGTTTCTTGTCTTCCATTTGCGAAATACACATTGATGTAAATTCTAACAGATTAGTACAGACAGATCGACCAGGCATGAAACCGTGCTGAGCCGTTGAGATATAGTTCTTAGTGCGGGACAGTATCACACCACTTACAATTATTTCAAATAATTTAGATGCCGCCGAGAGACTGGTGATTCCACGGTAATTCCTCACATTATGACGATCGCCAGATTTAAATACCGGGAACATAAACGACTGTTTCCAAATATCAGGAAATACGCCTTGCTCGAATGACTTATTGAAAATTGAACATAACGGATAAGCCAACACTGAGATGCAACGACTCAAAACTACGGCTGGAATGCCATCAGGCCCCGCAGAATAGGAGCGCTTTAGGTTTTTGGCGGCTGCTATCACCATATCAGTAGTAATGGTAAACAAACTCAAATCTACCAAATCGGCCGGAACACGCGCAACAGCAATTTCAGCGATACTATCCGAGGCAGTTTCATCAGCAAAGACGGAAGCGAAAAATTCTGCGAACATCTCGCAAGAGTCAGCAATTGAGTTTACTTCAATACCGTCACAGCACATATTTTTAGGGATAGAAGCTTTTTCTTTTGGAGTTGACGAAATGCCAGAATCTTTTCGGTTGCTTTCGAAGATCGCATTGCACACGCAGTACATACGATTTGTACAACAAAGCGTTCAGATGGCGGTAGTTATCACTAGCACGCTTAAAATTATGTCGAGTCAGATTAGTTCTCCAACGGCGATATGCACGTTGGGCACTGTTACGTTTCCGCTTTAGTTTTTGAAGACGAGGTGTGCACCATGCAGGGGTGGCTGGCCGCTTCACAAACGGCAGATTTGAACTCAACCACTGAGAAATAGTACTGCAAAACTGTGTAGCCATCACATTAACATCACCGCAATCGAAAAAGAAGTTCCAGTCAGTGTCCGTCAAGTATTCTATCAAAGCAGAAAAATCGATTTTCCGATAGTTTAATTCACCTCTTTCGACCGCAATAGCATCTGTAACAACACTATTGTTACGAACGGGCAACGATAGTATAAGAGGCGGGTGGTGCGGGTCGACGGGAAGTAGCGGTGTGATACAAGTGTCGACCGTAAGTAAGCAATCGGATGAGCAAAATACAAGGTCCAGCGTGCGCCTAAGATGATTTCGTTGCGTGTTCACTTGGAAGAGATTTAAAAAATTCATTCCATCTATTAGGGCCACACTGGCACCGGGCAAATGGGAAGTGGAGATGTTCTGAATGCCATTAGCAGCTGGCTCCCAATCAATGCGCGGCTGGTTAAAATCGCCGCAAACTATCACAGTGTCACGCTCAGAGCAGGCATCGCACAGCTCACAGAGTCCCGAGCCTTTTCAGGCGGTAGGTAAACACAACAGAGCAGCAGTTTTTTATTACGGATAGTGGCACTTACACATACCTGCTCCAAGCGGTTGCCATTCATCGTGCGTATGATTGAGCTGGGGTAGCGCTGTGCGACGTCAATTAAGACACCACCGAATGTAGACTTGTTGCTGTTGTCTGGGTTGCGGTCGCAACGAAACACGTTGTATGTCGTGCCAAATATTTGTAACGAATTAATGCGGTCGTCTAGTCCTGTCTCGGTTAGGAATATAGCGTCAAAATCGCTCTCAGCAGTCGATAGAAAGAGCTCGTCGATTTTTGTCCTCAGGCCGCGCACATTTTGAACATAGAAGAAACATTCGTCAGGTACCGATCGCTCTAATAAACAATTATACTTGCCTGAGTTTGCAGGCTGGAAGACCCCGTCACCCATACCGAACACAGGACCGGGACGATGACGAAGGCGGGAGTCAGTAGATTGCGCGACTGTGTCGGGGGGATTAGGGGCTTCCATAATGGCTGGTATGGAGTGTCCCGGGTCCAAAACGGCAGCAGCAGTAACATCACTTAGCAGGGGGTGGCAGCATCCGGCGAAACACTCATTCTGCGAGGTGCTGATGGTTTCAATGTTTGACGACTGGAGTTTTTTGGTATATCAATAAATTCTCGAAACAGCAAGCCGGTCGGCCAAGTTGAAGTCCAATGCAATTGTTTTCAAATCAGGGTTGAGCCCAACTTTGTACGATACGGATGTCATACCGCTTGTATCTTTGTCTTTAGGTACAAGCCGTACAGTATCAACCGGATCGGAAATGCTCAGACATCTCAAAACAATTTTTTGAACATCACCATCAGTGAGCGATGGGTTTAAGCCAGATAGGTATAGCCAGAACTTTTTAGGCGGAGCGGGAGGAGCGATAGAAGGAACAGAAAGATCGCTGAGATCTATAGGCTTTGTTCCGCAACACACTTTATCTCGAATGTTTGGCATACGGTCCATCCGACGGCGTTTAACTCTGACAACAGACTCGGTAGGGGTGTCTGCAGATAACGGTGTAGTAGGCAATCGCTTCGGTCTAGCAGAGAAATCATCAATTTTCTTGCTTAAAGCAGCAACGACATCGGACAGCTGCTGCACTTGTGACGGTAAATTGACGAGATCAGGTACCTGTTTTTCTTGGTTATGCATAGTAGCATCAATATAGCTACGGATGCTTCGGCCGTTCAAGTTAGCTCTGCACGCCTCACAAACGAATAAAAGTTTTCCTTGTAAAATACATTCCTTCCACCCGCGTGTGTTTATTCCACAGCAGTTTTGGCTGATGTGGAAATATGTCTCGCAAAAGCCGCAGAAAATCGGTTCGAGATCGTTGATCTCATATTTACATTCTCCGCATTGCTTTTTGCTCATTCTGATTCGTTGCTTGGCGAGGATGATAAGCAAAACAAAACTCTACTCGACGTACTTGACAGGTTGGTTAACGAAGCTGGCTGATGCTTACACTCGAACAATACAGAGATTGATGCAATCGGTGTACAATAGGCAAAGAAATTTTGCACTAAATTCACGAAATGCCAGGCAAACGATGTTTATGGGGATTGGTTTTTGGTATCACAAGCAGGGATGGTTCGATCACTTTGACTCAATTTTGATTCATTTGACAGTAGCATCCTAACCGAGCAAAACTTGAAAAATTGATGTATGGGACATTTGTAGATAATAACTAGATCTACAATTTTGCTGAATAAAGTGTTGCTGTATCTTTTATAGTTACGGTGCTACAATGCTAGTACCTCATTAGTAATCAAATGAACGTTCATTTAGTTACTAAAGAGGTACTAGCATTGTAGTGCCGTAACTACAAAAGTTACAGCAACACTTTATTTAGCAAAATTGTAGATCTAGTTATTATCTACAAATGTCCCATACATCAAATTGACAAATTTTGCTCGGCTGAGACGGTAGTGTCAAATGAATCAAAATTGAGTCAAAGTGATCGAACCATCCCTGATCACAAGCAGTATCAGCGAATGCGCAATAGGTTTCACAGAAATCCGAGTAACGGAAACGAATTTAGACACGAATATTAATTAATATTGAACAGACGTAAACAAAACACGTTATCCAAAACTTAATGAACTTAACGAAAGCGTCACGAAAAATGAAAGGTTTTGAGCGCTAATAGCTCAGTGGTTTTCCGATCGATTTTCAATATTCTTACACCAATCGTTCGGAAAATCTTCTAAGAATTGACTCAAATGAAGAAAAGTATGGATTTTTGATGTTGAACTATTGAAAAATTGAAAATAATGAACCTATGTTTTACCAGAATTCTCGCTTTGTGATTGGTTGGAAGATTCTTTACGATGATCTAAACCTATACCAATTTGATATCTGTGCTTGGGAAGTAAGCCAAAACAAGTGACAAAGTTTCCTCATTTCAACAAGATTTCTTAACACCGCGGTTATACCTAGACCATTTTGATGTCCTTGCTTGGGAAGTATGTCACAAAGAGTGACAAAGCCCCCTCGTACCAACAGATTTCTTACGAATGCGATTAAACATAGTCCAACTTGATGTCTGTGCTAGGGAAGTGTGCCAGAAAAAATGACACAAGTTCGTTGTCCCAACAGATCGCAAATTCCTTACTGCGAGACGATTAAACCTCGGCGAATTTGATATCTGTGTTGGAAAAATGTGCTACAGCTGTAGTGTTCGGTTATAATACGACTCTGTATGAACACGCATGCTTGCCGTTTCATTAGAAGTGTAGTGAAAAGATGTGCTGTTGATTAAATAGGATTGAATTGGCAAAATCCCTTCAACGTGGGGAACCATGGGTAATAAAAACAATCTTTAATTTCAGTAAGATAGCAGAAGATCAATAGTTTGTGTTCTTGATTTTGTTAAATTGTTTTCAAATGTACAATCTTTTTAGAATTCAACGTATGCAATGTTACTACTTTGATAAATGTTGCATACAACGCATGTAGCATGTATATATGTTGCATATAGCATGTATACATGAAGAGTCGAATGATTACAAGCATGAATACATGCTACTATCACTACAAAGACACTTACGTAGTCCTGCGTCACCTATATATGCGGTCGTGTCTTGTACACAACCCCTCTGATTTTTTAACAATAAAGAATTTTTCCGTGTCTAAAATCTTCGGCTGTGCAAAGCGGAAGAGCGAAGCTATTTCTCTGTAATATTTCAGGAAAGGTTCCGTATCTCCCTGGTAACGATAAAATGCTTCAGCTCTGATAAACTGTCCATACTCTGCTGGTAGATATTCTTTTCGTATTTCATCCTTGAATGCATTCCAGGATGTAAGGACACCTTGGGTAATTGCCCTTGCATACCAATCAAGTGCGTCGTCCTGTAGAAGGTGTTTTACCGATGCCAACAAAATATCTTCACTGACTGCTTCTGAGACGGCAAAAGATTCCACTCGATCAAGGAACGTGTTTAAAAATTTTGTGTTTTTTTCACCTCTGAATTTAAAAGGCCAATTGTGAATCGCCTTCTGCATTCGTCTATCGTCTGCTGTCCCCACCCGTTCTCCTCTTTGAGAGTGTACGTGGAGTCGTAGTAAATCACTAATCAAGTCATTGCGGAGCCTCGGTTGTACAAATCCCCGTTATTGTCGTTACTCTGCTCTTGTCTTGCATTGTGGGGGCCGATGTCGAGGCTATGATCCAACGCAGGCCGTGCTCGCAAGGGAGTACCTCGTCCCTGACCTCGTACGTCACTTTCCGAAATCGCTACTTTTGGTAGAGGACGGGATTGCTGCTCAAATCTGTCGACGGTTTCCTGGAAGTTGCTTGCACCACCCACGGCAGCCTCTGCATTATGTGTGGAATCCACTGCTCGAACCTTTGGCGAAGTGGTTTTCTGTGGTGTTCTTCGAATTGCACCTAGTTCTCTGCTCACTGTTTCATTCACTGTATTGACTGGAGTACTACGGACACTCGCGATCAACGCATCGACGATTTGGCCAAGAGAACTGAACGTTTCCGTTAAGCTTTCTGGCGATTGTAGGATTGCTAGACGATTTTTATAATGCATGAGTCGCGAATATGCTATTGACAGATCATATGAATTCGCGGTTGCGCGTGCCGAATCGATCAGTGTTTGTAACTGTTTGATCCCTTCCAGGCATATATTAATGTTGACGGATGGGTCCATCACATGTTCTGAATTGGTATGTACAATATTTTTTGACTTTTCGTCGTCTAGAATCGTGTTGAGACGCGTGACTTTGTTACGATGTGTCATGTTGCTCAGATTTACTACGTGACGTAAAGCTAGTTCATATGCGATTTCCTCGCTCGTTAAATGCGAAAAATCCATGGCTTCAATTGTAAAATTATAGCCAAAGCTCAAATCCACAAAACTTATCAAAAATTATTCTAAATACGAAACTTATGTTATGTGTAGCAAAATGTGTGTGGATAATTTGCGTTGGGCGCCAATGTAACGTTGCGTATCACTCTACGGTGTATAGGTATAAATGACCGCCGACTAGCTCTTATCAGAAGCGAAGCGCAAACCCAAAACGCAAAACTCATAGATTTCAAACCTCATCGTGTGTTTATTCTATTCTCGTTCATTACAAGTAAATGAAAACTGGCCTGCTCTCTTGCCCTAACGTTCCTCCTAATCAATCTGCACGTACATTTTGACAATTGATTTACTCACGGACCCGTTTAGCATCATCATTCCCACGCAGCAAGCACTCGACGGTTGTCTGCAGACGACGACGTTGACTTCGTTGAATCGTTCGCATGCCACCACGCAGCACTACGCAGCTGGCTCAGAACGCACCCTATCGTCGCTCCTATGCGACGGATGCTCGTGCACTCGTTGACTTATGCAAACGCGAATGAATATCGCTTGCTATTCGTCTATGCCAGATCACTCGCAATGGACAGCGTCTCGACGTCTGCGGCTTGTCGTGCTTGAATTCTCGCTGTCACCGTTGCACATTCCCGAAGTTCCCGAAGCTACTGAGACACGATCTCCGTCGCGAAGGTTGCCACTGCAAAACTGCAAAACAATGAAAAGAATCCCTATGGCGAACGCACGTCATTATCGCACGTATGTGTTGACTCCGTATAATGCTTTACCTCCTAGGAATAGGAAGGCTTCGTTGTCTTTGTGCGTGTTATGTGACTTTCGGCTCTCTGCCGTTTCTTGGCCCTTGGTTGTGGATGCTAGCGTCGACTCGTCTGAGGTAAAATCTCACAAAGAGTGAGGCTCCGGACTTGCACCTGCTGACAAAATCAAAGTCTCGTATGAAGGTCCACGCTTTTAGTTGGTTTGGCTTTCAAAATTACCTCTATCTCACGAAATCGTAGTTCAAGGTGCGCCGATGGTGGGTTATGTCGTTAGATCCAGACGGTCGCTACCTTAATGAAAGAATGGTCATACATCTGTATTGCATCGATTATTTGCCAAACTTACGACGTTATCCAGTTGCACGGTTCGTTAATCGAGATGTTCGGGTGCGACTGTGGGCTAATCCGTTGACCAAGATGCCACGTGTCAATTTGCAATGACGAAACCAAAACTGAACGTTGCACTACGAGGTGCTGAGATCTGTGTAGCTACGTGTCAATTTTTCCAGCTATAATTCGGGTTTTCACTAAGCGATGACACTATCGCTTTTTCCACGAGACTTTTTACTGCTATTATAGCGGTATTAGCTGCGCAAAGATTTTTGCGGCCGTCTTCCACGAAGTTTCGTTTATTCTGCTCAAACGGAAACGATGTAAGGTAGTGTGCGTGTGACATGCGATGAGTGCGATGAGTGCGACGATATCTCTTTTAGGCTAATTTCTGCTTCGGTTTTATTTTCAAGCGAGTTTAGTACTACCCTTGTGGTATTTTTTACATGAGCGTTACACTTTTATTGAGAATAATAGGGGTTTAATCTATTTAATTAGTTTAGGTTTGAAATTTACAAAGGCTAATTATACTAACGTAACAACATTCATCTTATGTTCCTGACGACGAAAGCCAAGGTATCGTTCTACGTGCTAGTGCACCTGAGTCCGCTCAAGCTTCGACGCGTCGAATGCAAGTTCCACGATGCGCGCCTTGTACCTGCAAGACCAACTCGCTGCAACTCTACTGCGGAATGAACGGAGACTTCGCTCAACGACCGTACCCAATCTTCCTACTTATTCGGAGCTGAGTACGACGGCTTCCGTTGTAATCGCGGCCCTCATAATAGTCGAAAAAAGACCGGCGGAGGTACGCTTATTGCCGTTCGCCATAATTTGAAAGCTCACGCTATCAACGATGCTGCATGGAGCATTCTCGAACAACTCTGGTTATCTGTGTAGCTGACTGATCGCAAATTATTTGTTTGCGTAATTTATCTGCCCCCGGACCGAATACGTGACAAACAGCTAATCGATATAAATGTAGAAATTGACGATCATTGCTAGGGCAAAACCGAGCGACGAGATTATTATCATTGGCGATTTTAATCTACCAAACTTACTCTGGCGTCCCTCTCGTGATGGTTTTTTGTTCCCTGATCCGGATCACTTGATCTTCCACGGCTGCGCACTGGATCTTCTCGACGAATACAACACTGCAAATCTGCAGCAAATTAATAACAACGCTAACGAGAATGGGCGCTGCCTCGATGTTTGTTTTGTCTGCACTAGCGTTACCGCTCCCCAGCTGGGATACGCTCCAATGCCACTCGTTAAGCTAGTTCCTCACCACCCGGCCCTCATTCTTACCATTGCAAACCGTGACAGTGTTGTGTATTCGAAGCCAACAGTTCGCATTCGTTATAATTTTCGGCGAGCCGACTATGAGGGTTTATTAAATGCGTTACACGACTTCGATTGGGCAGATGCTCTAAATGCAAGTGACATCGACCCGACTGTTAATGTGTTCACGTCAATCATTAATGGCTTGATTGAGCGCTTCGTCCCTAAGACTCAAAGGCGTTCACGGAAAAATCTTCCCTGGCAGTCAGCGGAACTTCGACGACTGAAAACGATAAAAAATGCTGCTTTCAGGAGGTTTTCTGCAAGCCACCTATTTTTTTTAATCATCCCTCCACACACCCCCGTTACCAAAAAGCTCACACAGAGAGCCCCCTGGTATCGGACACTTACAGACCTCAGCTAGTAGGAAAAAACTGGACAGCGAACAAACTAAACACAAATTTATAGCTGAGGTATTAACAAAAATGGTATAAATACTAATTTATTACACAATGAGCACCCAGTGGAATTTATGATTCCTTTTAAGGGGCTCAAAAATGCATTGCCGCTACGTGACCATTATCGACGGATTTACTACGATTACAAAAGGCTCAGGCGACGCTGCTACTGAATTATAGACGACAAATGGAGAGAAGGCTGAAGTCAGACCCTAAACGGTTTTAGAATTTTGTCAACGAACAGCGAAAGCAGTCAGGTTTGCCTTCTACTATGGAGCTAGCTGGCGAAACGGCCAATAATGCTGCTGACATATGCAGCTTATTTACAACGAAATTTGCCAGTGTATTCTGCAACGAAGTACTCACTACAGGGGAAGTATTGGAAGCCGCGAGCAACGTTCCTTGTTTTGACCACTCGTTTGCCTCGATCAACATCGACGATAACATGATTCTGGCCGCTTCCGCTAAGCTAAAACATTTCTACTCTCCAGGGCCGGATGGGATCCCGGCTACGCTGCTTAAGAGGTGCATTTCTGATTTACTTCAACCTCTCACTCTCCTGTTTCGTTTATCCCTTTCTACTGGTAGATTTCCTGTAACATGGAAGCAGGCGTTTTTGTTTCCGGTTCATAAAAAAGGCGATCGGTCGAAAATCGATAACTATCGAGGAATTTCAGCGCTGTGTGCTACGTCGAAATTATTCGATTTAGTCATCATCAAACAATTTTTTTCGCACTGTCAACAAGTGATGGCAGATTAGCAACACGGATTTCTGCCAAAAGGGTCCTGCGCTACGAATTTACTTTGCTTCACGAGCTATGTAACGAACACGTTTATTGAACGAACTCAAACCGATGCGATTTACAGACCTCTCTGCTGCTTTTGATAAGGTTAATCATTGCATCGCTGTCGCTAAATTGGACCGTTATGGTTTTAGCGGTGATCTATTGAACTGGTTAGAATCGTATTTAACGGGACGAACGCTGAGTGTGAAAATCGATGACGAGATTTCCGATCCGTTCCTCGCTACCTCCGGGATTGCACATATATATACAGTGGACCCCCGTTCGTTTGAACGATTCCTCATGCAAACTAACGGGGTTAGTTTTTAATTTGAACAACTGGTAACCCTAAATATGCTGGAACTTGTGTGAACTGGCTGCCCTGCTCTTTGTTATTGTTTTGGTGGTTTGATTCAGTTGGCAGTTGCAAGCAGCGAATATTCATTCTCCGATCAGATTTCTACCATAATCGTTGGGAAAACGCAATGTGAAACAGATTAAACACGCTAGATCAGCACAAATAAATCGTGTTTATGTGCATTGTCTGCATAAGCAAATGATGTCATATTGAGTATGACGTTTGAACCATTTTTAATTTGCACGTCGTGCAAACCAACGGGGTTCAAATTAAAAAGTGTTCAGATTAAAAACGGTCAAACGAACGGGGGTCCACGGTATATAGTTCGGCGGATACAAAAATTGGGAGCCAATTAAACGTCAAAAGCGGAGCCAATTGTTTTTCAAAGTCCGAAATGCAGGAGTAACCTTAAGAAACACATTTTATTTTCACAGAACTACTCATTTTCAACACCCACTAGCTATGATTTTGCGTAAAAACCTGCACATTTCTCCATAATTGTAAATTTATTTTCAAAAATCAGGGATGCCAATTTGCCTGGTTTTCTATCCGCCGAACTATATATATAAATAGTAACTATACAGCAAACGATAAAGAATTTTCTAAACTACATTTTACTCTAATCAGACTACATAGAGCCAGAGTTATGAAATGATTTCGAACGATTGCACAATAGTCGGAAAATTGCGATTTTTGGCCAAAATTATTGTTGCGCCCCTCAGTCAAGAATGCTGCGTCAATACGGCCACTCCTACTGACTGTTAGAGGGCTTGTCTAAACGTCAAGGAGACAAGTATTACATACCAATATATTGTACTAATCTGAATTATTACGCAGTGTAAAACGAGGCTGTTGAAAAATGTTATTTAATATAGTTTAGAATTCGCCCGAAATTGATATATGGGTCATTCCACGGGAAATTTACAGTCAAAATTTTTTTTCTCTTCGGAATATTTTTTTTTACGTTCTTTGTTCAAAAAAAATCGACACGTATTTTTGTATTTCGATGTTACTGTTGGAATTTGCAAGATATGATTTTTTAAAGTATTGTAATCCGAAAAAATCACTATTTTTTAAATACTGATTGTAAACATAGTTTGTAATACCAAAAAATGACTTTCTACCAGATGTGTTCACTATTCTACAAGCTTTCAAAATTGGTATACCATACCTCCTCTCGATTGTTTTTCAATAGTTAAATAGTGCATTTTTATAAACAATTGCAATTTTTTCAAAGTTGGAACTTTTTTTTCTCGATTTTTTTTACTTTAAAATATTTGTTAATATTTCTCGAAGAAGCATGCAAAATTTGGAAATGGAGAAATGAAAACTCTGGAAGTTATGAGTTTTTATGTCTCAGCGCGTATGTTAATGTGAAGCGAGCGGTGATGCTCAATAGATGTTCTAACCCACGAGCAGCTTCATGACGAGGCCGCCTTTGATGCTATTAAGTGTAACGTGTCGTTGAAGCACACGCGTTCGTCCGCTCGTTTGCATTAACGTGCGCGCTTCGATATAAAAATTCATAGCTTCTAGAGTTTTCATTTCTCCATTTCCAAATTTTGCATGCTTCTTCGAGAAAGATTAACAAATATTTTAAAGTAAAAAAAATCGAGAAAAAAAAGTTCCAACTTTGAAAAAATTGCAATTGTTTATAAAAATGCACTATTTAACTATTGAAAAACAATCGAGAGGAGGTATTGTATACCAATTTTGAAAGCTTGTGGAATAGTGAACACATCTGGTAGAAAGTCATTTTTTGATATTACAAACTATGTTTACAATCAGTATTAAAAAAATAGTGATTTTTTCGGATTACAATACTTTAAAAAATCATATCTTGCGAATTCCAACAGTAACTTCGAAATACAAAAATACGTGTCGATTTTTTTTGAACAAAGAACGTAAAAAAAATATTCCGAAGAGAAAAAAAATTTTGACCGTAAATTTCCCATGGAATGACCCATATACACTTATAATATTCTATCGTGTTAAAAAAGTAGTGTCTAAGTTAACATTGTTCCGGGAAAGTACGATTATAAGTACAAATTGACATCATTTAATGCACACTCTAATGAGGTAGCCTAAAATAGTAAGCCACGAAAAAGAATCAAAAAATTATCATATTTTAGCAAGAGAAAGTTGGACACGAAACCGGACAGATTAAAACGGATTGATAAAGCTAAACATTAAACCTAGGAGTCACTAAACAAAGAGATAAAATTGGTAACGGATTTTATATTTTAGGGAAATTATAACTTTCGTCGCATATCGCTAATAATAAATACACCGATTGTTGAATATCCGGAAAACTGTTGTTATTTGTTATCAGTTACGATAACAAATTATAATTTCCGTTTATCTTGTCCGGCATTATGTCGTCGAAGCGCGGAGCTCGCAAAGCATCAATCAAGACTCTGGAAGATACTTCCCAGATGGCAGCCGAACCGGGTTGCGGGGAATGCGGCGAGTCGGAATACACCCGCATGATGAATGTGACATATGGTACCATTTTGAGTGCGTAAACGTTTCGGATAGCATCGAGCATCTAGATTGGAAGTGTAAGAATTGCGGTGGTGAAAACCATGACGATTCACAGAAACAAATTCAGCAGCAAGTATTGCAACCGCAGCAAGGAGAATTGCAACAGCAGCAGCAAGAACTGCAGCAGCAACAATGTGATGAACAACGTCAACCAGCTTCTCATTCCACACCCGTAGCGATAGCGAAGCCAGATGAACTTTTCATGATGAACCGCAAACTTATGGAGCAGCTAAACGCGATGAAATTGACCCTTGCAACCGAAAGAAGCCAGCACCAACATGAAATACAGCAAATACAGAATCAAAACCTAATAAATCCATCCTCACGTCAATCGGTAATTCCCACGAAGGCGCCTCGATATACCAGAACTATTAAAAAACCTGCACAACAGTCACAAATAGTTTACCACAAATCGAATGGGGACAACAAAAGCCTCTCATCAAAACACTCAATGCAATCGGCAAAACTACGAGAACACAAATTAAAAGCTTTAGCCGCCAAGCAGTTGTTGGAACGAAAGCAGTTGGAGGAACGGTTAGAACTGGAACGAGCACTGCTCGAAGAAAACGTAAGTGATCCCGAGGAGGAAGAAACAGGTCCAGATAATGTGACAAAAATTAAAGAATGGCTGAAGAAAACGGATGATGTTGGTAAGGAATTTATCGAGCCTACCGTTTTGAATGAAACGCCGTTACCAAAGTATCAATCGTCGAGCCCAATAGAAACGCCCTTAAGGGGAAATCGAAAATGGCTCAAACATGGCTGGATAAATGGCTACCGTTCGATGCATGTATTGTTTTGTGCCTTAAAAATGCATATGTATTGGCAGAGCACGTAATCAGTGCTCTCAGTGCTGCTAAAATTTTCTAAATCTTGTCATTCCATTTATCGACCCGGTATATCAACAAACGCTCAGTGAAACATAATTGCAAATGTAAAATAAATTCAACGGATCATATAGATCATTACGTGTTCATACTTCATATAACGTATAATCTGGAATTGGTTAATAGATATTTGGTTGCGCACATATTTCGTTGCACTAGCGCTTTCCGAGAAAACAGCACCACAATCTCAAAGTTTCACCACATCAATGAGCTTTTGAAGAGCTTTCTGCTTTTGCCGCATCGATAAGCTTAGAGAAAGTAAACAAGCTAACAGCTGACCAGCAATCAAAAACTCGCCTTCAATGCAAACGGATTAATTAGCCATCCTATTGAATGCATAGGACCACTACGATTGCTGCTGCAAATCTTAGATGAATCGGAATGTCTTGATAAAGAAAATAAACCATATTTCGTGATGTTCGTAGTCGGTGCGGTTGGCTGCGGGTCAGCTGTGTTTATGTTTGCAAGCTTTGCCATTTGACATATATTACCAATACTAATGCAACATTCAAATAAACGTTTAGGTTTTTAACGAACACATGAAATGTACAGTACAGTGTTTGTCGCTCTAACACAATAACGTTAGCCACTTTCGGTGTCTCTTTAACTAGATCGCATCTGGCGCCAAACCGTGAAAGATTTACCTAGATTTGGAGGAGATCCTGAAGACCGGTCACGTTTTTTAGCAGCCTATGAACGAACAACTAGAATATGTGCTTTTGGTCATGATAAGCTTTTGGATAGATTGGAAAGGAGCCTTTATGATCGCGCGCTTGATGCTGTAAAAAACTTACTCCCACATCCCGAGAATGTTCTGACGATTATGTCACGACTTAAAACATTATTTGGCAATCCTGAGGTAATTATCGAAACTATGATCAAAAGAATTCTTATGATGCAAGCTCCGAAGGCTGACAAAATAGAAAGCATCATTGACTTCGGTGTAGCCGTACAAAATCTTTGCGCAACAATAGAAGCGTGTAAGATGGAAGAATGTCTGTATAACGTTGCTTTATTGCACGAATTAACCGACCTGCTACCACCCGCGATCAAGATGAATTGGGCATTGCATCGCCAATCAAAGAAGGGAGTTACTTTAAAACATTTTAGCGAATGGATTGGAAATTTGGTAGACGCGTTGAGTAAGGTCACTGGACCGAGGGTGGATAACAATTGCTTGAAGATCGGCGCAACAGAGACGAAGCATATTTGCACACACACTGAAGAAGCAATGCCGGGCAGCGAGGGTAAAAGCTGCTTTATCTGTGGAGGAACAGTTGCCGGCTGTGCAGCGTTTCTGTGAATGAACACACAAGCTCAATGGACTTTGATAAAAAATATAAAATATGCAGAAAATGCCTCAAAAAACATTTTAGTGCATGCGAAATAAATGAACCAAGTAAAAAAGTAATGTACATTCCTCCACCACCCACTGCTGCATGATAAACCTCGCCACCGACCCGGTAGAAATGTATCCAACCATAACGCAACCTCCAGTCATTAAGGAGAACATACATCAAACGTAAATCAACATTGCAACACGCATCACTGTTGTCTTGGAACCGTGCTGTTGAAATACGTCGAGGTGATCGTTTACAGTCGAGAAAAGGCTGTTTGTTGATGAGGGATCTACCTGCTCTCTGATGGAACACAGTTTTTGGGAAGAGCTTCAAGTTGCTGGTGAACCATATCCGCTTTGCATTAGTTAGACAGGTGGTCAGAATAGATACGAAAAGGATTCAGTAAAATGTTCTATTTGAATATCCGGAACACACGTGCGTACAGCACAAAAAAAGTCGTATTACTAACATACATACAGTGAAAAGTCTGCAACTGCCACAGCAGTCACTCGTTATCGAGGATTTGTCTCAACACTACTCTCACCTGGTCGATCTCCCGATGGATTCGTTTAGAAATATTAGACCGCGTATTCTCATTGGGATGGACAACGTTCACTTAGTACGGTTACTGGATTGCAGGGAAGGAGCGGACGACCAACCGGTCGCTACTAAAACTCCATTAGAGTGGATCGTTTACGGGCCCTGCTCTATTGAAGAGCGTATAGAAGATCAAACTAAGCATAATTTTCACATTTGTGAATGTGAAACCCTCCACTCTGCTGTGAAGAACTATTTTTCGTTTGATAGTATGTATACCGAAGCTCCCAGTCGACCGTTAATATCTAAAGCAGATGAACGAGCATTGGACACATTCCAAGCGCATCTATCCCATGAGAGCATTTTGAAAGTAGTAATATTAAAAATATTTGTATGTAGTATGTTCAAACACACTATAAAGCTTACAAAAATCCTGAATTGTCATATTGTTTATTAACAATTCATGCTAAAATGCACCTTGCAAGTGGGAGGTTAACAATATAGATTTTTTCATCATTTAGGCAAGGCTGCAATTAATTCTCTGTCAATAGTTTTAAGCCAAAATAATTTAAAACTGTATATCGTCAAAACATGTTCATTACTAGGGTAACATTTTGTTCATACAGAGTTTTTTGAAAAATGAAAGCATTTTTCAGATAAGCGGCCTTTAAAAACAGGTACTTTTATAATGGTGTACCGTAACGAAAATTTTGCATTTATTTTCATATACCAGAGAATTTAAATCCGAATTTTTTGAAACTATGGATTTTCTTTAATCATATATGTACAATCAAAATCGCGCTGTGCTTAACTTTTGATAAGCATTTCTATGTAAAATAAAATAGGTGCTTCAAAATGATACCAGTCGTCGTATGTTCGAATCTCGACTGGATGGTGCTGCCAAAGTCAGTAGGATCGTTGTACAAGCCCCGTAGAGTGATTTATCTATTTTGGGCAGACGTTGCGCGTACGTTATTTTGGACATTTACGGCAAAATCAAATAGAAGTAACCAAAATAAAGTACGCGTAAAGCCTATCCAAAATAGACAAATCAACTTAATTGTTTTGTACTCTAATAACTAGCTGCAGAGTCTCTCGACAAAGGGTGGCTCCAGGCAAAGGGTGAACATGTGCATTCCATAACCTCTGTTTACTAACTTCTACCCCTACGTCAACGTGTTGCCGGCTGGGGTACGCAACCTCGGTTACTGTAGGCTAACAGTGAAGGGGACAGAGTGGCTTCCTCCCACCTTAAGGTGGCAGCCACGTCAGTGAGATAGGGACCTGAGGCTAACAACCCACTGTACCCGAAAACAAAAAAAAAGTTAATGAAAAAGAAAGAAAGTCTCTCGATAAAGAAGAAGGGTTAAGTCTTAAAGACATTTATACTTAACGCCGTTTTCGACTTACTTCAATACTTTATCATTAAAATACTTGAATAGACTAAAAATTTGGAATTCCGTTTCTGAAAGTTGTTTAGTCAGCTTTTTTAGCACACTAGCAAGACAGCCTAGCCCAGAGAACATTTCTTAGCTTGCAAGATGCATAGTAAGTGTCGTACTTCGAACGGCATCATTTTCAGCTACTTTTTTTAGCGTTTCTTTTTTGAAAGTTTTCATGACCCTTTTCAACTGTTTTATTTTTTTATATTTTATATAACTGTTTTATGACTGTAGAATAATTTGCAAGTTCAACAAAGTTATTTTAAAGAATAGGCAAAATTAGTCTTTTATAGCAACTTATGTTACAGTTATAGTTCGCAACATGAGTTGTTAATGTTGCATGAAATAGTAGAGTTGCTTAAAAACTTTTAAATTTATGCGTTATGATACGTTAACTGATACCGTCAAACGGGGTAACTTGCAACAGCGGGGTAACATGCAACAACGCTATATCGATCCAATTTATTGTACTTTTAGATCTCTTACTTCAATTTTTAATCTATATCAGTCACTGAAACTTGTTGTTCACAGATTTAAGAAGCCTTGGATAATGTTATGGTGATTTTTGCTGTTTCGGTGATTTGTAAAAAATCGCACAAGATGATGTCAAATTTATCGTCAATTTTTCGTTTGTAAAACGTTTGTGTCGCCCACAAGCACTTCAAATAAAAGAAGCATATATACATTTTTTATAGTAAAATGAATAATAAGAAAACAAAATAATTGATTTATGATGACTAATTTTGTTTATCCTGCTTGTTACCACATTATTCGTAAAACAAGCACTTAAACGGGGTAACTTGCAACAGCTGGTGGATATAAAAAGCTGTGTTCCGTTAACTTCACGAGGCAAGTTGTCATTTAATTTTGCATCAAGCAATACTTAAGTACAACGAAGAGTGTAAGATACTTTCGGTAAGTCGGAAATATACCAGTTTTTCTCTGGATATACCGAAAATGGCTATAGAAGAGGCTAAAAAGAAAATATCCTCACTGAGAGAAATCAACCAGCAATATGACAGTGTCTAATTACGATCACTCGTATCGTAATGAACATTCATACATTACGTAACCAAGATATCGATGATTTTCAACTCCCCCACTCCACTTCATGACGTGATTTTGCATAGTGGATATACGACGTGTAATGAGTTACGCAACTCCCGCTCCCCTAAGTGCGTTACGTAATATGTGAATGGCCCTTAATGAAGGCTGTTCTATCGGATCCAGACAAGGAATATCAACTGCGTGAATAATATAAAAAGTTTAATTCGTAATTTTCCGTTACGGGGCTCATAAATTATTTTCACCAACGTGACATAGGACGTTAATGCGTATATTCATAGCAAAAGCATTAAAAATCGCAAGTCGGATTATCATTTGCATATTCAAGCCAAAAGAAACTCATACAAATCATTAAATTCGTTCAATTTCCAAAAACTATTGCTTGTTGCAAGTTACCCCGTTTAAGGGGTTACTAGTAACAAACTAGTTAAAAAATTCTACAACTGCCAATATTGATCGCATATTTTTTCTCAATATGTGAAATTGTTCTATCCTAGACCTAATAACTTTGTATTAATTAAATGTCCTCAAATGTACTACAGATAAGTTCTTACTTGCACTAATAGTCGAGAACTGTTGCAAGTTACCCCGTTTGACGGTACGTCTGAAGTAAAACAAAATACCTAATTTTCGAATATTTGCTATTTAATACCATTTTGGCGTGCAGCGCAAATAAAGCATACCTTTCGCATCAAGACGAACCTTATTTGCCGTTTTAAATTTTTTCAAATAAAATTTTTGAATTCTGTTATTTTGGCCAAAATCATGCAAAATCTTACATAGGGGGAGGGGGCGATTAGTCAACAATGGGGAAATCTCGTTACATAATTAATGCACAGCCCCTACATTTTTTGACGACTAAATAAATAAATTACTAATGTGTCCAAACCCTAAGATTAGGCAAGCATTTCATTATAATACTTCAGTATAGTTCTCACATGGGTATTTCTCTTTACCTGGAAGTAAACTTTACCTTACATGTACTTCGTTACGTATGTCTTATTACCAGACTATAACACACCAAATCAGTACACTATTGTTACAAAATATAGTGAATATGGACCAGATATAAAAAATATGACGGCCTGAACAGAAATCTAGAGAAAATAAACCATATAATGCAGTTTACTTTTTTCGTTACGCGACACCATCTGCAGAATACCGTTTGCCCAACAGCGCATGGTGTCCCGTAACGAAATGATTTTTATTATATCTTAAAAACTAAACCAAAAACCTGAATATACTTTTACATTTTGAGTTACAGGCTGCCTTCAGCTAAAAATTTTCGGAACACGTCGACTTTGAAAAACTTGAAAGAGAGCAGAGTTTTGCAAATGTTTGAATCATGTTCAGAATACGCATTTTCTGCGATGGTGTCCCGTAACGAAAAGTATTCCGCCACTATTCAATGATGCTTATTATAATAAATATTTCGCCCTCGTATTGAGAAAGTACTACTAAATAGCATCTCAAAACACCTGTTTTGAAAGATATTCGTCAGACTGTTGGTAAAATATGAACAAATTTGCTTCGAAAACACGGTTGCTCATGGTGTCTCGTCACGCTGGAATGTGTCATTGGAGATATTAAAAAGGAATACCAAGCTTAAAGGGCAAAGACATGAGACAAGCTTGTTATGAAAGTTTGACGGTATCCAGTTACCGGACAGTCATCCGATGGCACTTAAACGTTTCCAGTGTCCACAAAGACGCATGCAACGAGAACCGGAGATAGCGATAGCTATGCAAGAAAAAATGCAAGACTACATGAAAAAAGGATATGTTCGTGAATCAACTGAACAAGAGCTAAACGTTCAACCACGGGTGTGGTATTTACCAATGTTTCCGGTGATTAACGCAAATGAACCCGGTAAACTTCGAATCGTTTGGGATGCAGCGGCAGTTGCACGAGGAACATCTCTAAATTCTCTCCTATTGAAGGGTCCCGACCAAGTAGCATCTTTGGTTTCAGTATTACGGCGTTTTCGCGAGTTCCGGATCGCGATAGCCGCAGACATACGAGAAATGTTTCTGCAAGTACTTATGAATGCAGTCGACCAACATTGCCAACGATTCTTCTGGCGTAATGGATCAGCTGAATCTAGTATCTCTGTCTATGTCGTACAGGTTATGACGTTTGGGTCAACCTGTTCTCCCAGCTGCGCACAATTCATTAAGAACATTAATGCACGGCGATTCGAAAGTCGATACCCTCGTGCAGCAGAAATGATCGTAGAAGCTCATTACATAGATGATCTTTTGAGCAGTGTGGAAACAGAAACCGAAGCATTAGAAAAAATTCGGCAAATAAAATTCAACCATGAGCAAGCAGGTTTTGATATACGTGGATAGTTGTCCAATTCAAATCACGTATGTAAGCAGCTTAAAGAGCTACAGATTTTGGATAAAAATCTCAACATAGATTCTGCGTTAGCTAATGAAAAGGTTTTGGGGATGTTGTGGAACACTTCCACCGACACCTTTACATTTCGACTTTCAGTTAAGCACGATCAAGAGCTCCTTAAAGCTAAAAGAGTGCCCACGAAAAGAGAAGTTTTGAAAACACTGATGACCATATTCGACTCGTTAGGGTTGCCTGGAAACCTTCTTATGCGTCTTAAGATTCTTCTTCAAGAAGATTCTTTCTTCGAACCGCAAGTAAGCTACTGCCGCGAATCCTTCAATGCTGGCATCAACGAATACATGCAATTGAATGTTATTTGTTTTCACGTTGTTGGAGGTGATGGTACGGTAGCACCTTGGCACGGACACGTTTTCTACCTGTGGAAGTTCATTAAGCCAAATTTTCCATTTGTTGAATAGCACTTCGCTGATTGGCTCGTCCCACTTTGTATGTATGGCGAAGCCTTTAGGTCATTTATTGAGAAATTGGGACTCGCCATTAACACCGCCACCGGCGTGGTGTTGGTGTCGAAGAGGAACTGAATATATTTTGGTATGCTCGTGACATGTGACAACGATGTAAATCGCAAAATAAAACGACTAATTGGTCGGTATTAAGTCAGACCAAACCAAGTGACAAAACTCTGATTTCGAGAAAAACGCGATCAAAGTGTGCAGCTCTGTATGGTTTATATGCTACCAATCGTTAGAAATCATCACATAACTATGACTGTTTGCAATATTTATGTAGTCTGATTGGAGTAAAATGTTGTTTAGAAATTTCTTGATCGTTTGCGTTCATTAACTCATTTTTTTTAAATTTTGCGACTTAGTCCGGTCTGATTTAACACCGATCAATTGTAGCTGCGAATTGGCCTTTACGCAGGCATTACATTTTGTAGCTGAAGTCCCGTAGCTTGCAAATTCGCATAAACTGACGCTCTAGAGAACACTAATCCTCTCGGTGGCCCTTTACGGACATGAATCATGGACGCTAAAAGAAGCTGATCGACGAATGCTTGGGGTTTTAGCGTAAAATTTTGCAAAATCCAAAATGGCGTGTAGCGCAGACGCGCGAACCACGAGCTATATTAAGAATGTAAATATGCTGTTATAATAAGATAGTACAGTGTGGCAGTCTGCGCTGGGTTGGTTACGTGTCTAGAATGCCCGGCGAAAGAGTAGCCAAAATTATTTAAAGCAGAGAAATCAAGAAGAGGCCGTAGGCTTTGGAGTAGACATCGCACTGATAGATGTGCGCTATCGAGGATGATGCACGTTCAGCTGGTGTTCGAGGGGTTTGAAGAAAGGTAGCCCAGGATTTCGTACTGGAGGACCATAATTCATTCGGAGCAGGATCGATAACGGACCGTCGCCACTGAAGTAAACTAAAAGCCGACAGTTCGAAATTTGTAAGTAGCCAAATAACTGCGGATGAAATACTAATTTTACTTTTAAATACTCAGAATTGAAGCTGGTAATATTTTCGGAGCTTGGACCCCAACAGCTCAACTTAAATGATTTCATGAATCACGGGGCCCCCGCAATTAAACATTCGTGAGTCGTAAAAGTTCAATTGAAAGAGAAACTTTGGTTTAAAGTTCGGGGCCCCAACAGTCCCATTTGAAGCAGGAGCAGGAGCAAACCGACTCGGATCAGCCATGCAGGGACAACTTCATCGAGCCCACAAAGCGCAGCACAAATTTTTGCCAACTTTTTCAGGTCAATATACCCGGAAGAGAGTAGTAATGAGAGTTGTCCCAACCAGGAAAATCCGACGATGGAATCTATAACGTTCTCCGAAGAGGAAATCGCGCGTGGCTTGTATGCACTTGATGCAACCAAAGCACCTGGGCCGGATGAAATTCCAAACAAGCTATTAAAAAACTGCTGTGATTCGTTGGCTAATCCGTTGACCAGAATTTTCAATGCTTCTCTAGGGATTGGATACTTTCCTAACTCGTGGAAAATCTCACGGCTAAAACCAATTCATAAAAAGGGGTCCAAAATAAAAACAGAAAATTATAGAGGAGTAGCTATATTATCCGCAATCCCGAAGCTGTTTGAAGCGCTAGTTTATAACAAGTTATATTCAGCAGTTGAAAATTGGATATCATCAGCACAGCATGGATTCTTCAAGCGCCGGTCAGTGGTAACAAACTTGTGTGAGTTCACAACGCGAGTCATAGAATGGATGAAAATGGGGTATCAAGTTGATTGTGTGTACACAGATATGACGAAAGCCTTCGACGTTGTTGGAATTCTAGAGGTGTTGCGTGCCGCGGCACGTGCCGGTATTGGTGGCTCCTTGATAACATGGATTCATGGATATTTGACCGGAAGAAAGCAATACGCTACTGTAGATGGTGCAAACTCAGAACTTTACAATGTAACATCAGGAGTTCCGCAAGGCAGTCATTTGGGACCACTTCTGTTCATCCTACTGATGAATGAACTGCCTACCGCAATTGACAATGCCCTCGTATTAATTTACGCTGATGATGTGAAGCTCTTTTATCCAGTGAAAAAGCAGGAAGATTGCTTAAAGCTTCAAAGAGATGTGCAAACTTTTGGGCGTTTCTGTTCAGCATGCAAGTTGCAAATCAACAACGAAAAATGTGCTACCATAACGTTTACACGCTGCTCAAATCCGTTAATATTCGACTACAGCTTGGATGGAAAAATAATCAAACGAGTGAGCAGGATTAAGGACTTAGGAGTCAACCTAGATGCAGGGTTGACTTTCAACGATCACGTGAATACGCTGGTTTCCGAGTGTCTTGCACTATTTGCTGTAGTAAGACGTTTCGCAGCAGAACTGGATGACCCGTATACGATCAAATCTATATATGTGAGCCTGGTACGATCAAAATTAGAATTCGCAAGTGTGGTGTGGAGGCCAATGTATGCAACCTACATGAGCAAATTGGAAGCGGTACAGAAAAAATTCGTTAAATTTGCCGTGAGAAATTTGGGATGGAGAGGAAATCTTCCGGAATATAAAGATTTGTGCTATCTGCTGGATATGGATACTCTGGAAAATAGATACCAGATTGTGGACGTTAGCTTTTTTCTCAATTTGCAGAGAGGACGATACGACAGCGATTATTTGAAATCCAGGATAACTGCTAACCAGAGTACAGTAGTTCTGAGGAGACCAAGGCCATTCACACTAGAACACCGTCGAGCTAACTACGCGCGTAATGAACCAGCCTATCGCTTTATGCAGCTAATGAACAATTTTAGAAATGTACTAAATTTAAATATGTCGACTGATACTATTAAGGAAAAACTTAGGCTATTTCTGAGAGGTCAATTACATGTACACTAAAACCTCTGCATTTTATATTATTTTGTATTTGTTATTATATTTTATATTTGATTTATATTAGATGACGGGCAAAGCCCATATATCTTGACAATAAATAAATAAATGAAGCTGAATTTTAAATCATCAAATCGGTTGATTTCATGAATCATGGGGCCCCAGCAATCGAACATTCGTGAGTCATAGAAAAAGTTTAATTGAAAGAGAAATATTGGTTTAAAGTTCAGGGCCCCAATAATCCCATTTGAAGCTGAATTTTAAATCATCAAATCGGTTAATTTCATGAATCATGGGGCCTCAGCAATCGAACATTCGTGAGTCATAGAAAAAGTTTAATTGAAAGAGAAATTTTGAGTTAAAGTTCGGGGCCCCAACAGTCCCATTTGAAGCTGAATTTTAAATCATCAAATCGGTTGGTTTCATGAATCATGGGGCCCCAGCAATCGAACATTCGTGAGTCATAGAAAAAGTTTAATTGAAAGAGAAATTCTGGTTTAAAGTTCAGGGCCCCAAAAATCCCATTTGAAGCTGAATTTTAAATCATCAAATCGGTTGATTACATGAATCATGGGGCCTCAGCAATCGAACATTCGTGAGTCATAGAAAAAGTTTAATTGAAAGAGAAATTTTGATTTAATGTTCGGGGCCCCAACAGTCCCATTTGAAGCTGAATTTCCAATCATCAAATCGGTTGATTTCATGAATCATGGGGCCCCAGCAATTGAACATTCGTGAGTCACTGAAAGAGTTTAACTGAAATAAAAATTCTGGAAAATCTCATTTTGTGTAACGACAAAATTTTTACTGGGGCCCACCGGGCATTTGCCCGGTTGCCCGGTGGGCCAGTCCGCCCCTGGGCTGGTTATAAGAATGATACTTGCTCGAGGTGCGAATAAAGCCTCTTGTCCAAGGACAAAGTATAACTAGTCTCCGCACTTCCCGGCTCTAGAGCTAGATTGGTTGAAAAGTAGTAAGAAGCGTAGAGGGAAAAAGGGGTGAAAACACACCGCAAAAGCACGGATAATAAACAGTTCGCTCACTCTATAGCGATACTGCAATAACAACGAAGTGCGGAACAACACCTGGATAAAATCACAATAGATCAAAATGCTGGTCATAGTGATAATAAAAAAAAACCTACAATAGTAAGCCACATTTATATTATATAAAGAAATGATTTAAACTTATAAAAACTCATATTTAGGGTGATTTGGGGAAAAATGATCAAATGTTTCCGATATAAATATTTGCTTGACAAAAAAAAATTCTTTCTCGCGGGGATTTTCCCATTTTCTCATTGAAACGCTCTTCAGGTACTAAATAAATTTAGTAACAAAGATAATCAAATTTGTTGAAAGAGTACATAAAATTTTAAAGACTTGCTAAAATATGACAATTTTAAATTTTTTTTTCGGAAAACGTCAAATTATAGCAAACTTTTAATTCATGTTTTGATACAACATACTTCGACCTTTCAGACGCACTGTGAGAAACTGCGGTAAAAAGAGGCGATAAGAGTTGTTTTTTTGATTAAAGTTCATGAGAATTTCATTTTTATTATAAGTAGTCTATGGCGCACCTCATTGAGTTTAAATTTGTTTTCATTTCATTTTTTAATAGGCTCAGATATCAGTTTCAAAATGATATATAACAATAATATTTACATCCGCGATTACTATTTATTTTTTTAAAATGACTTATTTTTCAAACTTTTGACAAGAGCAACTTTGACGGCTTATTTCTACATGATATTTTTTTTCTATCAAAATTTTATTCGCGAATCATAAAAATATAGACAACTTACTACAAAACCGCGTTTAAGCATGTGCTGAAATGTGAAATTTTACATTCGGCAATTTTGGGCGCTACTTTATATGTAGCCCTTCTGGTAGGTGGATTGGTAGGTATAAATGATACAGAGCAGCAAATTTTGAACACGATTTTCTCGAAATCACGATTTTCTCTCAGCATTTTGTCACTTGGTCCGGTCTGGCGTAATAAAATAAATAAAAATAGTCAAAGTGCATGCAATCGTATGGTCTGCCTAATTAAATGTTCGAATTGTTTTTTTGTATCTATTTAAATTTAAATGGGCATATAGTTATTAACGCCTCTTTTTTCTTTTTATATAGAGCCTTACGATCAAAATTTACCAAAGAAAAAAGAAAAGACGGAACGAATCCTTCAAAACACTAAACTAAAACCGGAGAATGCTCGTGATTCACAATTGACTTTTAACGCAAGCTCATATATCTATAATTTAGGACAAGGACAAATTATGCCAAAAAGTCAAAATACGAAACTCAGGTGTGTTGGAGAGCTTCATTTAGCCATTTCGTTGGAAAAAGCCATTTTGGAAATAAAAGTAAGATATTATTCACTTTATTTAGCTTCACAAAATTAAAGTAACTCAATCAGCAATTAACATAAACAATTTCGTATATGAACAGTCATAAACTACTGGTAAAGGTACACCGAGAAGAAAAATACCATTTCAGGTTGTTTCAAAGCAAACTGAAAACAAAACAAATGAACTTGTATCTGTATCAAAAAATATCAATATGAAAAGAAAATAAACTGTTTTTAATTAGAATTGGCATTGATATAACAATAAATATTTTATTTCCATTATACATTTCAAGCAAAACAACCATAAATATCGTTAACACAAGATTTTTTTTCTCTATGTGAATTTAACGACACAGCACACAGTATTCGCTATATAAGCACAAATCGATCACTTGAACTATCATAGAACTGTTTTATGGAAAGTTTGTGAAAACTTGTACAAAGCACCATATGGCAGTACTTCCATTTGATTTTGCTGCAAATCTGGCTTTAGTTTTCAGAAGGTCGCACAATGCATTATGCGACCTTCTGAGAACTAAAACCAGAAATGTCCAGATTATGTGCAGCTGCTGATGGGGTCAAAATACGTTGGTTACCCTATTGTCTGTTTTTGCACTCTTTGACAAATACTATTCTGCTTCACAAATCGAACCAACTTATCCATGTGGCAGCACCGTTTCGCGCATATAACATACACTTTAAAATGAGTCTACCTGTAAATCGGTCAGATTTAGCTAAAACTTCATTGAAACTACTCAAAATGCCCTTGAAGTGTACAAACTCAAGTTTTGGGTAAAAAATTCAACCAAGTTTGGCTACTTGCTACCGTTAATTGAATAATTCAGTTATCGGTAGCAAGTAGCCAAAATTGGTTGATTTTTTTACCCAAAATTTGAGTTTGTACACTTTAAGGGCATTTTGAGTTGTTTAACCAAGTTGTAGCTACATCCAACCAATTTACAGGTAAACTTTTTTAAGAGTGTATAGCACGATGAATAACCTGAATAACTTATCCTCATGTTTGTATCTTGACATGCAGTGTAGTCAGAAATTATTAACAATAGGCTTTCCGATATAGGCATGAGGGCACCGGAGAGTATTTCAATCATGCTTCTTAATTCAGCCGGCATTCCTTTTCTTTGCTACACTTTCCCAAATAAAAACTTTGCTACTATATAACAACTAGGTTGACCCGTCGTGGCTAGCCACGATACCAAAACCTTTGAAAATGTAATATGGTTTACAGTTCAGTAGCACGTAAAATTTATTACTGAAACAGCTCTCAAATTGGCAACCTTCTATTATCAACCGTTATGTGTGCAACAGGGTACCCGGGTACCTTTTCAGTTTTAAAATAGTTATAACTCATTCAGTTTAAAACATACGTCATTGAAATTTTGCGACATCGTAAAACTCGTTGATCTTAAGTAATTGAGGTATTTTTGGTGCATATCCATAAAGGGGATTAGCCATGAGAGGCACTTGAATTTTTTTATTACGTAGGAGGGCGACAAGGGTACCCGGGTACCCGTGATTTGCTATGTTCATAACTTTGGCTATCTTGAACCGATTTGGATGAAACCAGTGGAATTTGATTCGTACATTTATCTAGTTTTGATTAGATAAAGCATTTGGCCATCAAATGACATGTAGTTCCCGGGAATTGGTAATTCCGGAGCAACGTCCGGTAAAACGTGGGACGCCGTTTGTTTTGAAAGAATATCAGCTTTCGGCAAAGCTATTAGCTTTGAACTTGACATTGTGGACTCTTTTTTCATCTAATTATATAAATTGGTGACTTTAGATTGCATTGGCCATTCCAGAATTGGGTTACTGTACGGTTACAGATGGCCAGTTGGGTGCCTAATCCAATATTAGAATTGGTTTAGCGGATCTATTAGACGTTTTGAACCGATATGGCCAGTTTAGTACTGATTAATAATTTCGGAACTGGTTCCAAATGTATAACGGATGGTTCTACGTTTTAAACTGTTCTGAAAATGCATTATCTTGAATTCTGCGGTATCATCTGTGACCCCGTAGAAACCATTTTCGAAATAACCAATCAAAATATCTCGAAATGTAAAAAATATCACCTACCGAACTAATTCCAAGAACTTTGATACTCATATTGCCTGGTTTTACCTCCAATCCTAGAGTGGCCACCCATGACCCCACAGGAACCTACTCAGGAATGGCCAACCTGATTCATCTCATTATATGAAATAGTTCATTGTATGAATTTTTGGATTTTTTATATCCGCATGACTAACTTTCCTGCAATACAATCAGTTCTCTACCTCACAGCGGACACTCTGCCGGAATTCCGGATTTTCGGGCCCCGTATGTCTTTTAATGGCCAAATGGCCAAGTAATTCAAAACTAGATTAATTAACGAATCAAATGACACCTATTTCATAAAAATCGGTTTAAAATTGTTGATGTTATAACAATATCAATTTTGGGTACCCGGGTACCCTTGTCGCCCTGCTAAAGGTGTTTTTTTTTTTGTCGCACACATAACGGTTAAAACATTTACTATAAAAAGGAAGCAAATGGGGCTTAGATAAAAGAGCAAAAATCTGTCAATCGCGAGAAACGTGCTGCTCGAGGGAGTACATTTTGAAAAACTACTCAATTTTAGAACCGTGTCTCGATTCGGTCTAGTCAAAATTATGATTGTAGAAAATATCGATTGTATTATACAGGGCAGACGCTTGCAGTCCAATCCGCTATCACTCGTTGGACCACAAATGCAAAAACAACCTTCGTTTTAGTAAACCGGACAAACTCTTGGATTAGTTATTTGCTTGAAATCCAGTCAATGCAATACAAAATCTTTTGATATTGTAGATTTCGACGGGTTTTTTGCGACCTAGTTCTTAAAAATTAGAATAAAACTATTCTAAAATTATAAAATCATAAAATTATTATAATATTATAAAAGTATTCTATATATGTACTTGAAATAAAATACTTTACAGTAAATGTCTAAAGCTACTTCTACTAAATACTTAAAGTTAGAACCTAAATTTGCGGACTTCAATATTTATGTTACTTTATATTGAGATATTTCAGGTCGCTGTCAGTTTAGCAATAAAATCATGGAACAACACGTTCCACATAAACCACATTTTGGTGAATTCTTGCTTGTTTATCATCAAAGTTTGAATGTGATCCTTGATAAAACACCAGACTGTGTTTAAGAAAACACGCTACATCACCTCTGTGTGATTCAAATATCATCCCACACCCAATTCAGGAAGAGTTTTAGCTGAGGCTTCTCGTCAGAAACTCCGAAAGAAGCAAATGTAGGTATAAAGATGCTCAACAGGATACACGTTTTCGCGCTTCAATTGAGTATGTGCTACTTTGGCAGTTTCTGATAATCAATTATAGCTTGAATTAATCATAGGCTGTCCTTATCATCACGTGCTAAATCGCACGTTTACTCTTTCAATCTCAAATGATTGACGTATGCTTCAAAAATTTGTTTTAAAATCAAATGTTTTTATGCAAGCACAGGGCTTGTTGAACTCAGTATCGCATTATGTGGCAACCCATCAAATTGCCTATTGCATCCACCCACCCACTGGTTGAAATCATTGTTACCTTCACAACGCGTGGCGGAGACTCCGGTTAAATGCGCAAGCAAGTTTTGCGCAAGCAAATTGCATGCAAGGTAAAAACGAAATACGCAGGAAAAATCAATTTAGCGACTTGCACGCAAGAAAATCGAGAAAATTCGAGGGCGGAATACCGAAAATAAATTATCTGGTACATTACGAATAAATCAAAACATCATTTTTTTCTTCACAATCGGAGTTGCAGGGTAATTCATATAGTCATGGCACTAGATGAAAAACTCTCGCTTTTCCCAGAACTGCCGGGTTCTGGGAAAATTCTGAGTACGAGCGAATGTTCACCTACTAGTGGGCTAACATTCAGGAAAATTTCATGTTTGGTAAATTCCTTAAACCGGAGCAATCTACGTACAAGTGACCTAAGTCGTGCATATATCGCTAGTTCTGAGGAAAACTCTTGCAAGAAAAACAGGCAAGATGTGTCAGATTTATCTGGTGTAAAAAACTTGAGTGGATTAATTCTTATAAAAACTCGCAATAGTCTGGATCGTGTTTACATATGACGAAGAGGGTCCGTAACCCTAGTTTGAATCAGAGCTTAGATATCGATGTTTTTACTCCGAGTAATTTGCTAATGTGCTGCTGATGCTCTTCGTCATATTCAAAGCGGATAATAAAACCAAGAGGACTTTCATTTTTGAAAAAAAAAAATGTGAAAATATGTAGTGGTTTTTTCTTTCAGTGTATTGTTTTTCTGAAAATACATCATTTAATTTACTATAACTTTTCCTTTGACATCATTTTCATAAAATAAGTAGTTTTCGAGATACCATTTTTCGAAACAAATAATCTCATTTCTAAATACGCCCTTTTTAAAAGTTACTCTTGACGAAATAATATGTTTCATGAAAAATTAATCCGTGCGTGGTTTTGCATTAGCAGAATTTCGAAATCAAAAATAGTCGAGACGAACCGTTTTATTAGTTGAGCTGGGATTGCTCTACAACAATATTATAAAAAAATTTGATACAATAACAAAACTTGTAATAATTCCGTTTGCCTCATTATTTTGTCTGATCAAAAATATAACAAATTCTGTTATTTTTATCTAATTGAGATATTTTTTTGTTATCTTTTTGTTATAATCATTTACTCGGGAAACCCTTGAGGTGATGGTGGCTACCCCCATACATACATACATACATGAGAAAAAATATCAACTAAATGAATCTGTAGAATGAAATAGGGGTGTTGCAAGTTACCCAGTAAACGGGGTTGCAACACCTTTCTGATTTTGCGTTTCTTATGATTTTAAATTTGATTCCAAACCGCGAATGACTACTTTTAGCTATTTTGAGTGTATTTGTAGCAAATCAAGAGATACTGGAGGCATGTTTTATTTCCCAATTTCGTCTATCGCTTTTTTAAAGATATTCGGTGAAAATGCAGCATGTCGGCGAGCTCCAAATTGATGTTTTAAGGCACGTGGAATTTTTCACAATTTTAATTTCCTGGAGATGGCAGTAGACAAAATAACATTGTACAGATACAAACTTACTTTGTACATTGTCTGTTACGATAATTTTCTATTTTACAAGTGCTGCAAACCGCGCCATATTGGAAGTAACAACACGAATTCATCGTTTCTTGTCCATGTTAAAATATAAACAAACCTCAAAGTTGCTATTTGTTAGCTTATATGATGCACTAATTGTGTATAGGAACCAAACGATAAAAAATGATTTCATGTCAATGAACTGACGCAACTTTGCACATCCATTTTTCCTACTCTGAAATTAAAATTACTTTCCAATCGTATAAAAACTTTCAAAACAATGTTATAATGGATTAAACTTAACTAAACAATATGTAAACGTCCCTTCTTTAAAACGGCATTGGTTACAAATGGTTATGTTAACAAACAAATGCGTTAGAGCTGTCAAAAGCGCAATGCGCAGAAGTGTTGCAAGTAACCCCGGTGTTGCAAGTATCCCCGGATGACGTTACTAGGTATACATTTGAACGTTTCGCAGAAACTAATTATGTAATTCTCTGTTTCATTAAAACGGGGATTCAAAGTCCGTCCTTTATTTCAGATTCCATTTTTCCATGCTCTACGTAACTAAACCAATCGTACAGCACAGTTTAATTTGTGGCAACACAAAGTTTGCTGGGTCAGCTAGTTATAGATAATTATTAATTATAGATGTTCATATACTGAGAAATTTAAAAAAAATATTGTTGCAGTAAAAAGGTTAGGTCACACCGTTAGGTGGATTAATTCAGGTTGATATCTCTGCTTAACACAATAAACAGCCAATTAAATGCATCTTTATTAAATTAATAATACGGTTTTCTTGAAGGTAATTGCGGCTCGAAAATTGATTCCAGTTGGTTCCGACACAACGCCAGACACATATGTGAAATGCTATCTTAAAGACGGTGATCGCTTGCGGCATAAGAAAAAAACAAAGGTAGTGAAATACGCCATGGAACCGCAGTACAATCAAGTGATAAAATATACGGTAATATAAAATTTATTAAATTTCTAAAATTATGCTTTCAGAGTTAATTTGGCATTCAGCGTAAAAAACATTGTCCACTCAGCTAGCTTCAAGGTACGTGCCTACGTAAGTTTAGCTTCGAGGTATGACTCTAGTCTAACAAGCTTCGAATCTCGACCGGGTGGTGCTTCTGGAGTCAGTAGAATAGTTGCACTAGCATCAAAATTGTCCTGTTTTCTGATAACCGGCAGCGAAGTCTGCGTCAATAAAGAAAAGTCTCAAAAACATTTATACCCAGGGCTTTGTTTTGCTTTCGTAAAAATAACATGATGCTAAAAGTTTTTTCTGGTTTTTCTAATTAGTCTCAAGCAAACAAGTTATAAAAAGAAGCACTGCACTGTGTATAAGGTATAGGTATAGCAATCATTCGGAAAACCGAATTTCGAAAGGAGGCCCGGTGAGCCGAGTGTCTGGACCATTCGACTCAGTTTCGAAAACTGTGCTTTTTCTCTCTCTGTGTGTGTGTGTGTGTGTGTGTGTGTGTGTGTGTGTGTGTGTGTGTGTGTGTGTGTGTGTGTGTGTGTGTGTGTGTGTGTGTGTGTGTGTGTGTGTGTGTGTGTGTGTGTGTGTGTGTGTGTGTGTGTGTGTGTGTGTGTGTGTGTGTGTGTGTGTGTGTGTGTGTGTGTGTGTGTGTGTGTGTGTGTGTGTGTGTGTGTGTGTGTGTGTGTGTGTGTGTGTGTGTGTGTGTGTGTGTGTGTGTGTGTGTGTGTGTGTGTGTGTGTGTGTGTGTGTGTGTGTGTGTGTTTTTTTTTTTTTTTTTTTTTTTTTTTTAACGAGTAGGGAAATCTGCTATCAGACACCTGAAAAGACAGCTCAGGGAGTGGGGTTTGGTATCCCGTGAAGATCGTGGAGATCCAGACCCACTAAAACCCTACTCGAGTCTCCAGCCTCAATCCCCCCTGGAACCACCTTATCGGTATTACTTCAGGGAGGGGCTATTGTGCTTAACGCACGCTCTTAGATAACTACTGGACTATGGTAGTTAGGCTGTTTATTCGCCGTTGATCGGCTTTCCAACGATTTTGTAGCTCAAGTACGATCTGGGTAGCAGCCGCATTGACCGCACCCCAGACGTCCGAGCTAGAACACATCCTTTGGACTAAGTTATCCGGAGTAGTGTCCTGTCCGCTAACTGCCATCATGTTGCTTCTCACGCCCTCGAAACGAGGGCATATGAAGAAAGCATGTTCTGCAGTTTCCTCAACGTCCGCGCATTCAGGACACTCGGGGGACTCCGCATGCCCAAATTTGTGCAGATACTGTCTAAAACAACCATGCCCTGACAGAATCTGTGTCAGGTGGAAGTTGACTTCGCCATGACGCCTGTTGACCCATCCGGATAGTTCCGGGATAAGTCTATGTGTCCACCGGCCTTTTGTGGAATCAGACCATGCCCGCTGCCATGTGATCATCGAGGCCGATCTTGTGGTACTCCGTATGCCTCTAGTTCCACGTTGGTTGAAGCACTCTACGTCCTCGCTGATGATGATACCAATAGGCATCATACCCGCTAAGACGCAGATTGCGTCATGTGAAACTGTGCGGTACGCACTCGCCACTCTTAAGCACATGAGACGATAGGTGCTTTCCAGCTTGGCTAGATAGCTTTTGGTACCTAACGCCGATGACCACACCGGCCCGCCATACCTGAGTATGGACTGCACCACATTGGCTAAAAGCCTTCGCTTGCTGCCATATACCGCAGAGCTATTAGACATCATACGAGACAATGCCGAAATAGCTGTGGAAGCCTTCTTGCAGGCATAGTCGACGTGGCTCCCGAACTTGAGCTTGTCGTCGACCATGACTCCAAGGAGTTTTAAGAACCGCGTTGACGAAATAGTGCAGTCCCCGACACTGATATTTGCTTGCTGCACCGACTTGCGGTTGTTAACCACGATAACCTCCGTTTTTTGATGCGCTAGGTCCAGTTTCCTGGATCGCATCCAATCTTCAACAATGCTTATAGAGTGAGCAGCCGTCAACTCAACCTCTCTGATAGATTCACCGTAGACTTCCAAGGTGATATCGTCCGCAAAGCCGACAATCGCCACCCCTACCGGAAACTTTAGCTTCAACACCTCGTCATACATGACGTTCCACAACACCGGGCCCAGTATGGAACCTTGCGGAACCCCTGAGGTGATTGGAACGCATTTCTGACCATCCTCCGTGTTGTAGCATAGCACACGATTCTGGAAATAATTTTCCAGAATTCTGTACAGCGACACCGGCACTTGGACGTTCCGAAGCGAGCTGGCTATGGAGTCCCAGCTAGCGCTATTAAACGCATTTTTCACGTCGAGCGTGACAACTGCGCAATAACGAATACCTGTCCTCTTGGGCTGGATTGCCACCTCGGCTGTCTTAGTGACAGACAAGATGGCATCCACCGTAGATTTGCCTTTTCGGAAGCCGAATTGGTTCCTTGACAGACCGTTTGTACCCTCCGTGTACTGTACGAGTCTGTTAAGGATAACCCTCTCCAGCACCTTGCCGGCAGTATCGAGTAGACAGATCGGCCTATATGACGAGGGGACACCCGGAGGTTTTCCCGGCTTCGGCAATAGGACCAGGTTCTGTCGCTTCCATCTGTCCGGGAAGTGGCCAGCTTCCAGGCATCTATTCATTACTGCCCCGAATAATTCGGGAGCCTCTAAAATAGCCGCTTTAATGGCCATATTCGGGATACCGTCTGGCCCCGGTGCCTTGCTCACCTTTAGGGATTTAGCGATATCAATGAGTTCCTCGTTCGTAACCGTCACTTCCTCCCCGACCTCCAAACCGCCGTCGCCCACGTTACTTTGGATGTTCGGCTGGGAGGCCGACCATCCTACGCTATGGTCTGAGATACTGGAACGTCGGCCGTGGGACGACTCAGCGGCCTGGGGCCAGGGCCTTGGCTCGTGGCGCGGAAAGAGGCCCTCGATGATCCGCTCCAGCATCTCTGGCGATTGCTCAGCGGGCGCCATCACACCCTTGGTCTTTGCCATTACGACTCTGTAGGCATCACCCCACGGGTTCGCATTGGCACTAGCACATAACCTTTCAAAGCAGTCTTGTTTACTAGCTTTTATCCCGCTCTTAAGCGCTGCGCGTGCAGCAACGAGTGCTACTCGACATTCAGCCCTGCTTTCATCCGAACGAGCTCTTTGCATAATTCTCCTCGCACGAAAGCACGCTCCGCGGAGTTCCGCAATTTCATCTGTCCACCAGTAAGCCGGTGACCTGCCATACCTAGGACGACCTTTCCTAGGCATGGTAGCGTCACATGCTCGCGACAGTACCTCAACCAAATGATCAGCGTTCGGATCGGGCATACCGCGATCACCGCACTCTCTCCGGATCGCTTCCACAAATACTTCGGGATCGAAGTATGATGTCTTCCATCCACGGGTGGTTGGAGTGTTGGCCCTACTCGCCGCCTGCCGCCTCGTTATCTGACCGACACCATAGCGGACCGCCTGGTGGTCACTGTGAGTGTAGCCATTATCTACCCGCCAGTCTCCTATCAGACCAGGACTGCCGAAAGTCACGTCGATGATAGACTCCGCACCGTTCCTACTGAAGGTACTTGTGTTGCCGACGTTGGCCAGATCTACGTTAAGCTTTGCCAGAGCTTCAAGCAGAATCCGACCCCTATGGTTCGTGCGACGACTTCCCCACTCTACCGCCCAAGCGTTAAAGTCGCCCGCCACAACCACCGGCCTTAAACCAGTCAGCACAACTGATACTCGGTCTACCATCCGCGTAAACTGCTCGATAGACCAACTCGGGGGAGCATAACAACTGCAGTAGAACACTCCACCCACTTTGGCAACCGCAAATCCCTCGTCTGCAGTTGACACAACCTCCTGAACCGGGAACCTGCTTGTTGTCCATATAGCCGCCGTCGCAGACCTATCCGAGACCCAGTTGCCGTTTCCGGCAGGGACGCGATATGGATCCGAGACTATGGCAATGTCCATTGCTGACTCAGAAACTGCTTGGTGTAACAGCTGCTGAGCTGTGCTGCAGTGGTTCAGGTTGAGTTGTGTCACTTGCACTATGAACGTGGCTTAGTCGCCGGCGCACCGGCCGGGCACCTTGGACCTCCCGTTACGTGCTTTGCGTCCCGTTTACCGGTGCAGATCAGGCACTTAGGAGGCTCCGCGCAGTCCTTTGCTTTATGGCCAGCACTGCCACATCTCCTGCACAACTGGCTCCTATCTGGCCCCTTGCAGTTCCAGGCTTTATGTCCGTGCTCGAAACACCGGAAGCAAGCTTCCGACTGCTTGGACACGCTCAGTGGGCATACCGACCACCCCACTTTTAGCCTAGCAGCTTTCAGGGCTTTGTTTCCGTCAATCAGCGGAAGTCGTATGGTGGCTACCTGGGTCCCGGCCGGACCCTTGCGTAGGCGAACCGCCTCGGTTGCCACCACCACTCCACTTTGCTCTTTGAGAGCTTGTACGACCTCACGCACTTCGGTGATCTCGTCCAGGTTCTTAAGCTGGAGAGTCACTTCTGGTGTGAGAGCACGTACCTTCACTCCGTCCCCGAGCACTCCTTCCGCTATTGGCTTGTATGCGGAACTCTTCTTTGTGGCGTCCTTCTTTAACTCGAGGATCATATCGCCCGTGCGTGAGCGGCGGATGCTCCGTACGTCCGCGCCCAGATCCTTGAGTAGGGCGTCTCCTCTCATGGCCTTCAGAACCTCCGAGTATTTCGACCCGTCGGTTTTCAGGATAAGAGCGTCGCCCTTCTTCGCTCGCTTTCTTGCCGGTTTAGGTGGAGCAGTTTTTTTACTGGAGCCTCCTCCGCCTTTTCTCTTGGCCCTAACCTCGGTCCACGGGCCACCTGTCTTGGAGCTTCCCGCTGGTTCATCGGTTAGCTCTGCCAGCCCGCTAGCCTGAGGGCTTTTACCGATCAGGCGTTTTTTCGGTCCGCCAGGGGTGCTATCCCCCGGGGACTGTCTCGGGCGCTTGGCGGATGCCTTACCGCTGCTGGTAGCGCCTTCCGTAGCCTCCTGGGCCGCGTTACGACACTCCGTCAACGGGCAAGCGTCCGTTTGTACTGCCTTCGACGCCTTCACGGTCACCTTCTTAGCCTCTCCTGCACGCGCCACGAGGTCGTTGTGCGTTTTGGTCGCTGCATTCAAGGTTCTCCGAAGCATGAGCAAGCTCTGCTTCAGGTCCTTGGAGAAATTTCCGCGACCTGACGTGAACTCGATTATTACCTCGAGCTGCTGTGACGCTGCTACCACTTTAGGTACAGCATCTCTATTTTTCTCCATCGCCCTGATAAGCGCTGGGCCGTTCATCGCTGTGTCCGGCGTGGTAGGCATACCGCTGCCTGCCGCTGTGTGTGTGTGTGTGTGTGTGCGTGTGTATGTGTATGTGTATATATGTATGTATGTATGTATGTATGTATGTATGTATGTATGTATGTATGTATGTATGTATGTATGTATGTATGTATGTATGTATGTATGTATGTATGTATGTATGTATGTATGTATGTATGTATGTATGTATGTATGTATGTATGTATGTATGTATGTATGTATGTATGTATGTATGTATGTATGTAACGCTTTTTTCAATCCCACTTTTCTCAGAGTTGGCTGGACGGATTTCGATGATCTTAGATTCAAATGAAAGGTCTTGTTGTTCCATTGTTCGCTATTGAATTTCATATTGATCGGACTTTCAGTTTAAAAGTTATGTATAAAAGTACAAAAAAAAAGAAACCTCATTTTCTCAGAGGTCCCTCAATCGATTTGAACAAAATGAAAGGAGACCCTTTTTAAGCTATAACCTCCAAATTTTATGATAATTGGACTTGTGGTTTAGAAGTTACATAAAGAAATGTGCAAAAAAAGTATTTAAAACTTATTTTTCGAACATATTAGCAATAATGCAATGACAAATTTACTACAATTTATTATTATTTGAAAATTGCGACTCAGGTATGTCAAACGAAACCAAGTTATTGAAAATCGAACAATTCATTCAAAAGTTAGGCCATTACAAATATTTAAAAAAGTTTTTGTCCCTCCGGTGTTGGGCCACTGAAGGGGGGGGGGGGCGAAAAAAAAACAAAGAGAATTTTTTAATCGAGCAAAAAAAATATGGATTTTAGGCATTTTTATTTTAAGTTTAAACGTGAAGACCAAATCTATTCTTGCTTTTAATATATACATTGTTAATTTCCATGCAAAAGTCTACGACATAACGACAAAAACGAAAGAAAATTTTTTTGGCCGATTTTCGGAAATTCCGCTGTTTAAATTTCCAGTTCTATTTCATGCTAGAAGCGTTAACTCAAGCGTTAACACTCATTTTTCAAGTTTTTCAGGCTGTAGAGCCCACATACAATTGATTTTATAAAAAAAATTTAGCTCATATCCTACAAATTATTTTTTTGCCAACCGATTTTCCAAGCCAATTTCCAAGGGGGGGAGGGGGGTGACAAAAACTTTTGAAATGATTTGCAATGGCCTTATTCAAACTTAAACACTTAAGGGGGCATAGTACTTTTTACACCATATTTTTTGTCTTATTTCAATTTTTTTTTCTCGATAACGCGAAAAGCGAATCGATTCGGGGTTTTCGCATTCTAAATATTGCATTTTATACTAATATTTACAATTTTGTTTTCATATGTGAACCCCTGTCCCTCTCCCCTACGGCTCTTTGGACTTGATCATTTAAAAAAGCATGATTTGCGGTACCATGGATTGGCGCTTGGAGGCTTATTCGAAATGAAAAATTCCAAAGGAAATGAAAGTATATCAAATTACCTTGTCTTTGGCCCATCCTTTTTTTAAAATTCGGATGCACAACAAAATGACATTCAAACATAAAAGTCAGTCAGTTTAGTCGAAAAATTGACTTTAAACGTTTCTAAAAAATACATAAATTGGAATAACGAAAAAGGATGGGTCAAAGACAAGATAATTTTATAAGCTTTCAAACAAAAAAAGAAGCAAGTGAACTGCTTGAGCCGTTCTTGAGATATTTACTTTGAAGACCTGGTTTCGAGAAAAACGGCGTTGAAGTTTTTATTCGCTGTGTAATCGCTCCAGACATGCGCGGTACAAATAGCTGTAACTTTGTCATTTGTTGGAATTCATCGAAGCGGTTTCAAACACATATGCTCAAAATGTTAATCTTTTGATAAAATCAATAAAAAAATCGATTTTTTAAAATTGAAAAAGTACTATGCCCCCTTAAGCGTCATGTATTGAACCGTTCAAAACGTGTAAAAACAGAATATTTCAATCAAGGATCGATTGTATTTAAGGTATGTGTATGTGTGTATGTTTGTATGTATGTATATATGTATGTATGTATGTATGTATGTATGTATGTATGTATGTATGTATGTATGTATGTATGTATGTATGTATGTATGTGTGTATGTATGTATGTATGTATGTATGTATGTATGTATGCATGTATGTATGTATGTATGTATGTATGTATGTATGTATGTATGTATGTATGTATGTATGTATGTATGTATGTATGTATGTATGTATGTATGTATGTATGTATGTATGTATGTATATATGTTTTTTTTTTTTTTTAACGAGTAAGGAAATCTGCTATCAGACACCTGAGAAGACAGCTCAGGGAGTGGGGTTTGGTATCCCGTGAAGATCGTGAAGATCCAGACCCACTAAAACCCTACTCAAGTCTCCAGCCTCAATCCCCCCTGGAACCACCTTATCGGTATTACTTCAGGGAGGGGCTATTGTGCTTAACGCACGCTCTTAGATAACTACTGGACTATGGTAGTTAGGCTGTTTATTCGCCGTTGATCGGCTTTCCAGCGGTTTTGTAGCTCAAGTACGATCTGGGTAGCAGCCGCATTGACCGCACCCCAGACGTCCGAGCTAGAACACATCCTTTGGACTAAGTTATCCGGAGTAGTGTCCTGTCCGCTAACTGCCATCATGTTGCTTCTCACGCCCTCGAAACGAGGGCATATGAAGAAAGCATGTTCTGCAGTTTCCTCAACGTCCGCGCATTCGGGACACTCGGGGGACTCCGCATGCCCAAATTTGTGCAGATACTGTCTAAAACAACCATGCCCTGACAGAATCTGTGTCAGGTGGAAGTTGACTTCGCCATGACGCCTGTTGACCCATCCGGATAGTTCCGGGATAAGTCTATGTGTCCACCGGCCTTTTGTGGAATCAGACCATGCCCGCTGCCATGTGATCATCGAGGCCGATCTTGTGGTACTCCGTATGCCTCTAGTTCCACGTTGGTTGAAGCACTCTACGTCCTCGCTGATGATGATACCAATAGGCATCATACCCGCTAAGACGCAGATTGCGTCATGTGAAACTGTGCGGTACGCACTCGCCACTCTTAAGCACATGAGACGATAGGTGCTTTCCAGCTTGGCTAGATAGCTTTTGGTACCTAACGCCGATGACCACACCGGCCCGCCATACCTGAGTATGGACTGGACCACGTTGGCTAAAAGCCTTCGCTTGCTGCCATATACCGCAGAGCTATTAGACATCATACGAGACAATGCCGAAATAGCTGTAGAAGCCTTCTTGCAGGCATAGTCGACGTGGCTCCTGAACTTGAGCTTGTCGTCGACCATGACTCCAAGGAGTTTTAAGAACCGCGTTGACGAAATAGTGCAGTCTCCGACACTGATATTTGCTTGCTGCACCGACTTGCGGTTGTTAACCACGATAACCTCCGTTTTATGATGCGCTAGGTCCAGTTTCCTGGATCGCATCCAATCTTCAACAATGCTTATAGAGTGGGCAGCCGTCAACTCAACCTCTCTGATAGATTCACCGTAGACTTCCAAGGTGATATCGTCCGCAAAGCCGACAATCGCCACCCCTACCGGAAACTTTAGCTTCAACACCTCGTCATACATGACGTTCCACAACACCGGGCCCAGTATGGAACCTTGTGGAACCCCTGAGGTGATTGGAACGCATTTCTGACCCTCCTCCGTGTTGTAGCATAGCACACGGTTCTGAAAATAATTTTCCAGAATTCTGTACAGCGACACCGGCACTTGGACGTTCCGAAGCGAGCTGGCTATGGAGTCCCAGCTAGCGCTATTAAACGCATTTCTCACGTCGAGCGTGACAACTGCGCAATAACGGATACCTGTCCTCTTGGGCTGGATTGCCACCTCGGCTGTCTTAGTGACAGACAAGATGGCATCCACCGTAGATTTGCCTTTTCGGAAGCCGAATTGGTTCCTTGACAGACCGTTTGTACCCTCCGTGTACTGTACGAGTCTGTTAAGGATAACCCTCTCCAGCACCTTGCCGGCAGTATCGAGTAGACAGATCGGCCTATATGACGAGGGGACACCCGGAGGTTTTCCCGGCTTCGGCAATAGGACCAGGTTCTGTCGCTTCCATCTGTCCGGGAAGTGATCAGCTTCCAGGCATCTATTCATTACTGCCCCGAATAATTCGGGAGCCTCTAAAATAGCCGCTTTAATGGCCATATTCGGGATACCGTCTGGCCCCGGTGCCTTGCTCACCTTTAGGGATTTAGCGATATCAATGAGTTCCTCGTTCGTAACCGTCACTTCCTCCCCGACCTCCAAACCGCCGTCGCCCACGTTACTTTGGATGTTCAGCTGGGAGGCCGACCATCCTACGCTATGGTCTGAGATACTGGAACGTCGGCCGTGGGACGACTCAGCGGCCTGGGGCCAGGGCCTTGGCTCGTGGCGCGGAAAGAGGCCCTCGATGATCCGCTCCAGCATCTCTAGCGATTGCTCAGCGGGCGCCATCACACCCTTGGTCTTTGCCATTACGACTCTGTAGGCATCACCCCACGGGTTCGTATTGGCACTAGCACATAACCTTTCAAAGCAGTCTCGTTTACTAGCTTTTATCCCGCTCTTAAGCGCTGCGCGTGCAGCAACAAGTGCTACTCGACATTCAGCCCTGGTTTCATCCGAACGAGCTCTTTGCATAATTCTCCTCGCACGAAAGCACGCTCCGCGGAGTTCCGCAATTTCATCTGTCCACCAGTAAGCCGGTGACCTGCCATACCTAGGACGACCTTTCCTAGGCATGGTAGCGTCACATGCTCGCGACAGTACCTCAACCAAATGATCAGCGTTCGGATCGGGCATACCGCGATCACCGCACTCTCTCCGGATCGCTTCCACAAATACTTCGGGATCGAAGTATGATGTCTTCCATCCACGGGTGGTGGGAGTGTTGGCCCTACTCGCCGCCTGCCACCTCGTTATCTGACCGACACCATAGCGGACCGCCTGGTGGTCACTGTGAGTGTAGCCATTATCTACCCGCCAGTCTCCTATCAGACCAGGACTGCCGAAAGTCACGTCGATGATAGACTCCGCACCGTTCCTACTGAAGGTACTTGTGTTGCCGACGTTGGCCAGATCTACGTTGAGCTTTGCCAGAGCTTCAAGCAGAATCCGACCCCTATGGTTCGTGCGACGACTTCCCCACTCTACCGCCCAAGCGTTAAAGTCGCCCGCCACAACCACCGGCCTTAAACCAGTCAGCACAACTGATACTCGGTCTACCATCCGCGTAAACTGCTCGATAGACCAACTCGGCGGAGCATAACAACTGCAGTAGAACACTCCACCCACTTTGGCAACCGCAAATCCCTCGTCTGCAGTTGACACAACCTCCTGAACCGGGAACCTGCTTGTTGTCCATATAGCCGCCGTCGCAGACCTATCCGAGACCCAGTTGCCGTTTCCGGCAGGGACGCGATATGGATCCGAGACTATGGCAATGTCCATTGCTGACTCAGAAACTGCTTGGTGTAACAGCTGCTGAGCTGTGCTGCAGTGGTTCAGGTTGAGTTGTGTCACTTGCATTATGAACGTGGCTTAGTCGCCGGCCGGGCACCTTGGACCTCCCGTTACGTGCTTTGCGTCCCGTTTACCGGTACAGATCAGGCACTTAGGAGGCTCCGCGCAGTCCTTTGCTTTATGGCCAGCACTGCCACATCTCCTGCACAACTGGCTCCTATCTGGCCCCTTGCAGTTCCAGGCTTTATGTCCGTGCTCGAAACACCGGAAGCAAGCTTCCGACTGCTTGGACACGCTCAGTGGGCATACCGACCACCCCACTTTTAGCCTAGCAGCTTTCAGGGCTTTGTTTCCGTCAATCAGCGGAAGTCGTATGGTGGCTACCTGGGTCCCGGCCGGACCCTTGCGTAGGCGAACCGCCTCGGTTGCCACCACCACTCCACTTTGCTCTTTGAGAGCTTGTACGACCTCACGCACTTCGGTGATCTCGTCCAGGTTCTTAAGCTGGAGAGTCACTTCTGGTGTGAGAGCACGTACCTTCACTCCGTCCCCGAGCACTCCTTCCGCTATGGGCTTGTATGCGGAACTCTTCTTTGTGGCGTCCTTCTTTAACTCGAGGATCATATCGCCAGTGCGTGAGCGGCGGATGCTCCGTACGTCCGCGCCCAGATCCTTGAGTAGGGCGTCTCCTCTCATGGCCTTCAGAACCTCCGAGTATTTCGACCCGTCGGTTTTCAGGATAAGAGCGTCGCCCTTCTTCGCTCGCTTTCTTGCTGGTTTAGGTGGAGCAGTTTTTTTACTGGAGCCTCCTCCGCCTTTTCTCTTGGCCCTAACCTCGGTCCACGGGCCACCTGTCTTGGAGCTTCCGGCTGGTTCATCGGTTAGCTCTGCCAACCCGCTAGCCTGAGGGCTTTTACCGATCAGGCGTTTTTTTCGATCCGCCAGGGGTGCTATCCCCCGGGGACTGTCTCGGGCGCTTGGCGGATGCCTTACCGCTGCTGGTAGCGCTTTACGTAGCCTCCTGGGCCGCGTTACGACACTCCGTCAACGGGCAAGCGTCCGTTTGTACTGCCTTCAACGCCTTCACGGTCACCTTCTTAGCCTCTCCTGCACGCGCCACGAGGTCGTTGTGCGATTTGGTCGCTGCATTCAAGGTTCTCCGAAGCATGAGCAAGCTCTGCTTCAGGTCCTTGGAGAAATTGCCGCGACCTGACGTAAACTCGATTATTACCTCGAGCTGCTGTGACGCTGCTACCACTTTAGGTACAGCGTCTCTATTTTTCTCCATCGCCCTGATAAGCGCTGGGCCGTTCATCGCTGTGTCCGGCGTGGTAGGCATACCACTGCCTTTGCCACCCACACTAGCGCTCCTAGTTGCATCCTTCTCCACCCTTGGTGGAGAACGCTGGATGCCTCCTCTAGCGAACGGGTTTTCCACCGTATCCACACTTGTTGTATTTTTGATTTTGTCTTCCATAAGAATCCCACGAGTTGAGGGGAAAGAAAAGTCCGCCACATCAGAGCCCCTCATGATGCGGTAAGGGCTGATTACTGTGGAGGGCGCTCTGGTACTCCACAGGCTCCGTTTGAGGCTGAGGATTTATAGAACCCCCCCACCATTCATCCCTCGGCACGGGTCGCATGACACCTTGGATTAGGGGTTTATCCATTCATGTTTTTACTTTTAGCCATGGATAATAGCTATTAAAACCATCCTCCTTTGGGGGCTTTGGACCCTCTGCTCAGGTTCTCGGTATTTTCAGGTTCATCGAACATGCTTCTACCGAGATCCGTTATTTGCAGGCGGAGAGTTTACACTCAGCCTTCGCATGAGTGCCCCCTTCTCTGTCCGCATACGACCCTAGTTTCCACCGGTTGTCCGATTTCCACTAAGGAGCGTATCCCGGATGGTACCACGAGGAGGTAGAGATAGGAGTTGCTAAATAAGAGGCTGTGGAACTTCGTGATAGTTCTGGAGCGCATTATTCAACCATTTACCATCCGTATGTATGTATGTATGTATGTATGTATGTATGTATGTTTGTATGTATGTATGTATGTTTGTATGTATATATGCATGAATTCAGGTATGTATGTTTCTGTGTATGTGTATGTGATGTATGTATGATGTATGTGTGTACAATTTATTTGCAATTTGCATTGAAATACAGGAAAAATGATGAAACATAATCGTCAATTTTCAATGCAATTTATTTCATGTAAATTTTTCAAAATTGTAATATAATTTAATTTTATACTTTTGCATTCGCAATCGGACATCTATACGAAGAAAGCAGTTTGTTTAACCCATTGTTACTCGCCCTGGTGTAGAGCTCGTTGGTAGCTATCATGAATTTTTTTTTTAATTTTTTGAACAAAAAGTGTCTGTAGGCGTCTCTCCCCTAGTTTGTACAACGCCTACGGAACGTTAGCTTTATCTCTGTATTTCTCAGGGCAAGGGCCTTGTTTTCAGCAAGGTTGATCCGCAGACCAATATTTCATAAGTTTTTCGCCAAGTAGCGCAAGTATTCTTGTGAATTCTGTTCTGTTTTAGCATGCTTATAAATCTAAGTTCGTGCGAGTAACTAAAGGTTAAGCATATATAGTGACGTCTAGATTTAAAAATTGTAATAAAAGTTAATTTTCCCACATGAATTTATACAAAATTCAAACAAATTTAGTGCAGGAAATAGGACCCCTCATGCCATCAAAAAAGACTAGCGCTGGGAAAATTAACCTTGTGAATTATTGAATTGTGAGTTGTGATAAATAAAAATATAGCCAATTTAATTATAAATGATCCTGAGAAATTAAGAAGAGATTATTATTACAGTAGAAAGGTCAGGTCAAGCCGCTGAGTGGATTAATTCAGGTTTTTAAGTTTAATTAGACCTTGTCGCTCGCAGAACGAAAGTTAAACATATAACAATTCGGCATGGTTTGCAGAAAAAACACCACGGTGGGTTCTACAGTTAGCCGCAATGGACGCTAAAGAATTCGGTACTGCAAGACCACAGCGCGCATTGGTAGGCGATGGAAGTGTGAGAGACGCTCTTCAACCAACTTTGTTTACCAATTTTTCACCCTCCACTCGCACTTGAGCTTGCGAATGAAATAGGACACCGCCTCTAGTTTCTGATAATAAATAACAGAAGTTGGCGCAAGTGTTTCATCATGCGCCATGCGAGAGAGTATGCTTGAAACTATCAAAGTTTCCCTGTTGAATACAACAGCTGTCGTTACTTCGTAACGCGTATTGTACATTTCAGAAACAGCTGAATTTTGCGCGACAATAAATTTATTGAACACAGCAACCTTACTCTCTCATGCATCTCAGTTTCTTTTGTATTTATCGCTAATCGCAATATAACGTTTGACACCTGAACTAATAAATAGTTGGAAAACGTTGTTTTTATTTATTGCGCTTATGCTGCGAAATTTAATTTTTTAGAATTGAAATGTCGCAAACATTTTTAGCTCCTGGCTCTCGTACGATTTCAAATCACTTTTCAGGGCTCTCGGATGACCGGTAGTAAGATGCTATGGAGAGGTATAGGAAATGTTTGTTTTTTTATCAAAATTAAGCAGAAGTCATGAAAATTAAGTATAACAGAGTAACTGTACCACAAATAAAATATGATTAGTGATTGTTTTTCAGGTAGGTAAACACAAATAAGTGAGAAATTTTGATTTAACTACCACTAGAAAAGCGCCATCTCTTGAAAAGCAACAGTTCGTATGGTGTCCTATTGCGCAGGAAAAATAACAGATAAGGAACTCAGATGCGGAGTATAATTTGCCGGTTGGCAGAATAGATGAAAGCGATTCTCGCATGGAAAACTCGCCTAGGGAAATTTCCCCTTTTCGGTAGCTTATGTACCTGCTGTACAGAGAAAATATCAAATCAAAGCCTTGGGCTTAAACGTCCTTTCTAAGTCTTGACCCTTCTTTATCGAGAGACTTCACAGCCGACTGTTGGAGTACAGCACAGTTTTATCAATGTGTCGCATTTCTTACATATTGTTATCATGAACCAGAGTACAGCACAGTTACGGGGCTAGTGCTTTGATATTTTATTGCAATTTTGCCAATCTTAACGATTTAACAGTAGATAATAAAACCAAAACTATTACTTGGGATTAGGAATTTGCAGTAAGATTTAGAAATATCTTGGTTTGTCAAAAAGACAGCTCTATGTTGCATAATTGCGAAGCAAATCTTCAGCATTATACATCTAACCTCTTTTTGAATGGCCTAGCAACGCGGGGGTCCTCTAGTTTATGAACATTTCCATTGCAATCTGAAATAAAGTAAAGCCTAGGTTCTACATTCCGTTTCTTAAAACTTGACGTTCTGTATTTATTCGACTGACTTCTCAACCAGCTGTTAGAGTACAGGACAATTGCGGGGTTAGTCCGATGATTCTGTTGAGTCTAACAGCTGAGTCCTTACTTCGAGGCCACCTACTTAAAACAAAAAAGTTATGCTATATATAGCGATCTGATGTGATTCTCAACCTTCATCTATTTGATGAGCATGACTTAATTAGTCAAAAGCAAACATTTTAGAAATGCAGTCCCCTTACTATTTTTTGCTAGGCGCATTAGTAGAATAAGTGAATTTGTATAACTTTGCATGCATTAAATTGACGACTCCTGCTATGCCGAAGTTTAACGAAGTTTTCTCAAAAACGTTTACAAGCGGTAATATTAATTATAAGCACACAGTGTTGTCTACGTTTAACTGAATTCGTAATCATTTCTTGTTTAGTTGGAGCTTCAGCAAATCCTCTAAAGTATAGTTTTAAAAAAATACATCGCTTCTCGGCATGTAGGCTAAGATCAAAGTGTAAATAGTCTAATAAAACACATTTTTGATTGATGTGACTCAAGAAGCTAAATAAATAAGGCCATTGCAAATTATTTTCGAAGTTTTTGTCTCCCCGCCCTTCAAAATTGGCTTGGAAAATCGAGGGGCAAAAAAATAATTTGCAAGATACGAGTTAATTTTTTTAATAAAATCAATTGTCTGTGGGCTCTACAGTCTGAAAAACTCGAAAAATGAGTGTACGAGTTGCGTGAACGCTTCTAGCACGAAACAGAAATGGAAATTCAACAAATTTCCGAAAATCGGCCTAAAAAATTTTCTCTCGTTTTTATCTTTTTTGCGTAGATTTTTGCATGGAAAATAATAACATATATATTAAAAGCAACAATAGAGTTGGTTTTCAGGTTTAAACTTTAAGTACAAATGCTTAAAACCTATGTTTTTTTTGCTCGATTAAAAAAATCTCTTTGTTTTTTTTCGCCCCCCCCCCCTTCAGTGGCCCAACACCGGAAGGACAAAAACTTGTATATTTGTAATGGCCTATTTAAATCCAAATAACAGTTAACAGTAGTTCAATTACGATACACGAGAATAAAAATAAAATGTAAAATTACTAGTTCATAGAATTGTAGTTTTCCACTTTACCTACATGCTTAACTTTTTTTTAACGAGTAGGGAAATCTGCTATCAGACACCTGAGAAGACAACTCAGGGAGTGGGGTTTGGTATCCCGACCCCCCTACTGGGGCGTGAGGATCCAGACCCACTAAAACCCTACTCGAGTCTCCAGCCTCAATCATCCCTGGCACCACCTTATCGGTATTACTTCAAGGAGGGGCTATTGTGCTTAACGCACACTCTTAGATAACTACTGGACTATGGTAGTTAGGCTGTTTATTCGCCGTTGATCGGCTTTCCAGCGGTTTTGTAGCTCAAGTACGATCTGGGTAGCAGCCGCGTTGACCGCTCCCCAGACGTCCGAGCTAGAACACATCCTTTGGACTAAGTTATCCGGAGTAGTGTCCTGTCCGCTCACTGCCATCATGTTGCTTCTCACGCCCGCGAAGCGAGAACATATGAAGAAAGCATGTTCTGCAGTTTCCTCAACGTCCACGCATTCGGGACACGCGGGGGCTCCGCATGCCCAAACTTGTGCAGATACTGTCTAAAACAACCATGCCCTGACAGAATTTGTGTCAGGTGGAAGTTGACTTCGCCGTGGCGCCTGTTGACCCACCCGGAAAGTTCCGGGAAAAGTCGATGTGTCCACCGACCTTTTGTGGAATTAGACCATGTCCGCTGCCATGTGGTCATCGAGGCCGATCTTGTGGTAATCCGTATGCCTCTAGTTCCACGTTGGTTGAAGCACTCTACGTCCTCGCTGATGATGATACCAATAGGCATCATACCCGCTAAGACGCAGATTGCGTCATGTGAAACTGTGCGATACGCACTCGCCACTCTTAAGCACATGAGACGATAGGTGCTTTCCAGCTTGGCTAGATAACTTTTGGTACCTAACGCCGATGACCACACCGACCCGCCATACCTTAGTATGGACTGGACCACGTTAGCTAATAGCCTTCGCTTGCTGCCATATACCGCAGAGCTATTAGACAGCATACGAGACAATGCCGAAATAGCTGTGGAAGCCTTCTTGCAGGCATAGTCGACGTGGCTCCCGAACTTGAGCTTGTCGTCGACAAGCTCCACATGCCTAACTTTGGAATTGATTGATAGCAAGTTGTTCGTCAGAAGTTTTAAAGAAAGCATAGATTCGTTAACTCTATCTACTATGGAAAAAATCTGGAAAACGATCAACATATAATTCTTCTCCAGTAATTTGGAAAGGATTTGGAGGAATTGGAATATTGACGGTAAAAGGCATGACTCTGTTGATCACCAGAAAACCAAAGAGCATGAATGGCGTCTGTTTCGTCGATTAGCATATAGGGTAGAAGATCTATATTTCGCCAGTTTGATGAATCCAAAGCTTTTTTGCATATTTTTGGTCGACTTACAAGAAAGTATTTGATGAATTGGTAATATCGAGGGCATGTACTACCAAAAATAATTAATACCTTTGGCTTGTTATTAATTTATCATGTACTAGCTGAGCTGACAAACTTTGTTTTGCCACAAACTAAACTAAGTTGTACATAAATCCAAAATCTCGGATTACCTTAATCACAATCTCGAGTTTTACAAGTTTCTGAGGAGTTCACTGGTGTTTTAATATACAATTTTTCCTCACAGTTAAGTTGAAAACAACTCCCTCATTGCTTATCCTGATAAAATAAAGCGGATAGCATTTAAATATTCGCCATCATTACAAACCATTTCGCCGAATACCATTTTGCGGAACACCAATTCTCGGTTGACCATAACGCGGAATAGTTTCGCAGAATACCATTTCGCGAAAACCCCTACGCAGGATGTACCATTTCACGGAAAATCTTTTCGTAGAAGGTACCATTTCGCAGGGGTGACCCAACTAAAGGAAAGTAACACAGGTCAGTAGATCTAGGAAAATGAATAAACCTAGATAGCGGTGATCTCTACGGGGGCCTGAGCCCCCCCCCCCCCCACCCGCAGTGGCCGGCGCTTCCGACGGCAGGTCGCCGACAACACTCGCGGCCTGTGTCCGTCTCGCTCCGAATTATCTAATGTTACTATTGATAGTTTCTGGTGGTCTGGTTATTGACCAATGTTTTATGAAAGAGTCTCGAGTTCGATTAGTTTTGGAGTTACGCAAAAATTTCTGTTTTATTTGTAAGAAAGTCCTTATCCCCCTACCACAGGGGTCATGGGTCTCAAACAATCATAAAAAAAATTCCTGCCTCCAAAACCCCCCACGTGCCAAATTTGGTTATATTTCCTTGATTGGTTCTCCAGTTATGAGGATATTTGTATTTCATTTGTATAGGAGCTCCACCCCCACTATTGAGGGGGGAGGGGTCAGAATTCCCCTCGTAAAGAGGAGAGGGGTCTCAATTCACCATAGCAAAAAATTGCCTACAAAAACACCCACATGCTAAATTTGGTTCCATTTGCTTGTTTAGTTCTGGAGTTATGAGGAAATTTGTATTTCATTTGTATGGGAGCCCCCTCCTAAAAAGGTAAGGGGTACCAATTCATCATAGAAAAAGTTCTTGCCTCCAAAAACACATGCCAAATATGGTTCCGTTTGATTGATTAGTTCTCGAGTTATGAGGAAATTTGTATTTCATTTGTATGGGAGCCCCCCCCCCCTCCTAAAAAGGAAGAGGGGTCCTAATTCATCATAGAAAAAATTCATGCCACCAAAAACACCACCATACCAAATACGGTTCCATTTGATTAATTAGTTCTTGAGTTATGAGGAAATTTGCATTTCATTTGTATAGGCGCCCCCCCCCCCCCTCCTGAAGCGATGAGAGGTTTCAATTCACCATAGAAAACATTCCTGTCTCCAAAAATACCCACATGTCATATTTTGTTCTATTTGCTTGATTAGTTCTCGAGATATAAGGAAATTTGCATTTCATTTGTATGGAAGCCCATTTGTATGGTATGGAAGTATGGAAGGAGGTGGGCCTCCTACAAAGGTAAGGGGTCTCAATTCATCATAGAAAAAAATCATGCCTCCAAAAACACCCACATGCCAAATATGGTTCCATTTGTTTAATTAGTTATTAAGTCGAGTTATGAGGAAATTTGTATTTTATTTGTATGGGAGACCCCCTCCTAAAGTGGGGAGGGGTTTCAATTCACCATAGAAAATATTCTTGTCTCCAAAAATACCCACATGTAAAATTTTGTTCAATTTGCTTGATTAATTCTCGAGTTATGCAGAAAGTTGTATTTTTTTTTTTTTTTTTGAAACGATGGTTCTACAATTGATGAAGGGACGGTAGGGGAAAGAAATGAAAATTTTTGGTGAAGGGGGGGGGGGAGAGCGGAAAGGAAGGGGGGGGGGGTATTGGTAGCTATGCTTGACCCCCCCTTCCTTTCCGCTCTTCCCCCCGCCCCCTTCACCAAAAATTTTCATTTCTTTCCCCTACCGTCCCTTCATCAATTGTAGAACCATCGTTTCAAAAAAATATTAATATATGTATGACCTCATTCCAAGGTCAAGACTAAAATCTTGAGATTAGTCTACAGAAAGTTGTGTTTCATTTGTATGGGAGCCCCCCCTCTTAGTGGGAGGACCACTCTAACCACCATAAGTACCTTCCCTGGCCCCAAAAACCCCTATATGCAAATTTTCACGCCGAATCTTTTGCTATCGAGAGAACCTTCCGTAGCCCCAAAAACCCCTACATTTTCACGCCGATCGGTTCAGTAGTTTTCGATCCTAAAGGGAACATAGGGACAGACAGACAGACAGAAATCCTTTTTTATAGGTATAGATTACTTACAATTTGAAAATACCATCTCATACTACGTGTATATTTTTTTACAAAATCAAAATGAGAGGCAAAAATACTATTGGGGAAAAATGTAATCAAACTTTTTCATTATTCGATTATTCTTGACTAATATGATTCTATGTACAATATTTTAACTAATTTTATACCGATTTCACTTTAAACTTTGGATAATTTTGAAAAATTCATCAAAATTAAAGTGGCGAAATATGGTATCCATTTTTTGTCATGGATCCAAATTTCGCCACTTGAAAAAAATCATAAAAATATGTGGAAAGAATGGAACAATAGTACTTAAACGGTTTCTTGTTTTTGAGAAATCGCTAATGTCTGGGCATAGAGGCCTGTCCGGCCATACAGGACTTCCCCCTAATACAATTTGACAAAAAATATTAGGAGAAAGTTATGCTGTAGATTCAAGGTTTACATCATTTTTAGCATTTCAAAATTCACTAAAAAGGTCGGATCTTTCAATATTTTTTCACCAAATTTGGGGGATTTTCCGAAAATCTTTTCTATTTTTATATTAGGGTAGTTGATCCAATAGTTGTGGTAGTACCCATAGTTGCGCTACTATTCATTATTAATGCATATTTTCGTCACCGTCGCATTTTATATAAAACAATTACATTCAGTATATAAAACAGGCTTTTAGAAGTATTGGTAGTTAGACTACACCATTTAAAATTAAAGCATTATTTGCTAAAATGCCAATTTTCCAAAATCTAACGCGCAGTTGGAGCGCACAACTATAGGCGCTCATCTATAGTTTTGCTACGATGTTTTTTCACTTAGCAACCTAGCAATGTATATGGAATAACACAATTAAAGAAACATCAAACTTAATTAAGGAAACATTAGCGCAATTGTTGGTACAATATAATTGAATCGGAAAATTCATTTTTTCTTTATAAAGCTTCTCGTACAACGAAAGCAATTGTCTTGCCTTGTGACAAATACATTGTATTTGATAAATTTATATCCCACAAGTATTAATTGAAGCATATCTATACCTATAAAGAAGGATTTCTGTCTGTCTGTCTGTCTGTCTGTCTGTCTGTCTGTCTGTCCTGTGTTCCTTATAGAATCAAAAACTACTGAACCAATCGGCGTGAAAATTTGCATGTAGAGGTTTTTGGGGCCAGGAAAGGTTTTAGTGATGGTTAGAGACCCCTCCCCCCACTAAGAGGGGGGGCTCCCATACAAATGAAACACAAATTTCTGCATAACTCGAGAACTAATCAAGCAAATAGAACCAAATTTGGCATGTGGGTGTTTTCGGTGACAAGAATTTATTCTATGGTAAATTGAGACCCCTCCCTCTTTATAAGGGGAATTGTAACTCCTCTCCCCATTAAGAGGGGGGGCTTCCATACAAATTTCCTCATAACTCGAGAACTAATCAAGCAAATGGAACCAACTTTGGCATGTGAAGGTTTTCGAGGGCAAGAAAATTTTCTACGGTGAATTAGGACCCCTCCCCACTCTAAGAGGGGGGGCTCCTGTACAAATGAAATACAAATTTCCTCCTAACTCGAGAACTAATCAAGCAAATAGAACAACATTTGGCATGTGGATGTTTTTTTTGGTGACAAGAATTTATTCTATGGTGAATTGAGACCCCTCCCCTCTTTATAAGAGGAATTATAACTCCTCTCCCCTTAAAGAGGGGGGACTTCCATACAAATTTCCTCATAACTCGAGAACTAATCAAGCAAATGCAACCAAATTTGGCATGTGAAGGTTTTCGAGAGCAAGAAAATTTTCTATGGTGAATTAGGACCCCTCCCCACTTTAAGAGGAGGGGCTCCTGTACAAATGAAATACAAATTTCCTCATAACTCGAGAACTAATTAAGCGAATTGAACCAAATTTGGCATGTGTGTGTTTTTGGAGACAATTTTTTTTTCAATGATGAATTGGGACCCCTCCCCACTTTAGGAGGGGGGGTCCTATACAAACGAAATACAAATTTCCTCATAACTCGAGAACTAATCCAGCAAATGGAACCAAATTTGGCGTGTAGGTGTTTTTGGAGGCAAGAATTTTTTCTGTGATGAATTAGGACCTCTTCCCACATTATGAGGGGGGTTCCAATACAAATGAAATACAAATTTCCCCGTAACTCGAGAACTAATCAAGCAAATAGAACCAAATTCGGCATGTGGAGGTTTTTGGAGGCAAAAATATTTTCTACGGTGAATTAGGATCCTTCCACACTTCAAGAGGGGGGGCTTCTACACAAATGAAATACAAATTTCCTCATAATTCGAGAACTAATCAAGCAAATGGAACCATATTTGGCATGTGAGAGTTTTAGATGGCAGAATTTTTTTTCTGTGGTGTAATACGATCCCTTTCCCTTTTAAGAGGGTGGGCTCCCATACAAATGAAATACAAATTTCCTTATAATTATATAAGGAAATTTGTATTTCATTTGTATGGGAGCCCACCCTCTTAAAAGGGAAAGGGGTCGTAATACACCACAGAAAAAAAATTCTGCCATCTAAAACTCTCACATGCCAAATTTGGTTTCATTTGCTTGATTAGTTCTAAAGTTATGAGCAAATTTGTATTTCGTTTGAATGGGAGCCCCCCCCCCTCCTAAAAAGGTAAGAAGTCCTAATTCATCATGGGAAAAATGATTGCCTCCAAAAACACCCATCAAGCAAATGGGACCAAATTTAGCATGTAGGAGATTTTTGAGTCTTGAATTTATTTTATGATAGTTAGAGACCTCTCACCCCTGTGGTAGGGGGATATGGACTCTCATACAAATAAAACAGAAATTTTTGCGAAACTCAAAAACTAATCCAACTCGAGAAATTCGAGACTCTTCCATAAAACATTAATCAATAACAAGACTACAAAAACTATCTATAGTAACACTAGATCATTCAGGACGAGCCGGTCGCGAGTGTTGCCGGTGACCCGCCGTCGGTCGCCGTTGCAAAACTCGAGAAGTGACAAAGATCATCCGAGATTCATGATTTATGTACAACACAGGTTAATTTGTGGCAATACGAAGTTTGTCGGGTCAGCTAGTACTTCAATAAACAAGCAAAATTAAGTTATATTGGGCTTAGTGGCGCAACTAATGGATCATCTACCCTATCTATAGATAATGACCATATGTCTTATGGCCCTGGAGTTATTCCGGAGTTCCCTGGGGTACCGTGACATAACTTTTTTGGATAATGTTGCCAAATATTTAATTTTTTTTAAATCTATTGATTTTTGTAAATATATCATCGACTGTGGACATATCAGTTATTATGCCGCAGTTACAAGCCATGCTGCGCACCATCCGGATCCGGGGGACACTGTGAATCCGGAACCGGTTCCTATAAAGGGAACTTTCAGCATCCGTAATATATGTCGTGTTGCATATCAAAAAACATCAGCACTCGACAAAATAGCGGTTGGCAGTCATCTCATGTCTCTCAGAAGCCATATGGTCGATTCCAGGTCCCGGACAAGTTCCTTCGAAATCCGTTCCGTGCTTGAATCAAAACAGATACCCTCCCCGGAACCGATCATATGGCCTCTGAGACACATGAGATGACCTTCTTCTTCTTCAGCAGCATAGAGCCGGGGTGGCTCGTGCTGTTTCAAGCACTCGTCTCCATTCAACTCGGTTTTGGGCCACTCGTCGCCAATTTCCTAGTCGTCTCAGAAGTCGCAAATCGCTTTCGACCTGGTCGAGCCATCGTGCACGTTGGGCCCCCCTGTTCCTGGTGCCGGTGGGGTTGTTGAAGAGGACCGTTTTCGTCGCACTGTCGTCCGGCATCCTTACGACGTGTCCGGCCCACCGTAGCCTGCTAACTTTCGCTAGATGTACGATGGGAGTCTCCCCAAGCAGTGCCTGTAGCTCGTGATTCATACGCCTCCGCCACTCTCCGCTTTCAGTTTGTACTCCGCCAAATATCGTCCGCAGCACTTTCCGCTCAAACACGGCAAGGGCGTGTATGTCCTCCGTAAGCAGCGTCACGGCTTCAAGTCCATAAAGAACTACCGGTCTAATAATGGTTTTGTACATTGTTAGCTTCGTGCGGCGGCGTATGCTTCCTGATCGTAGCGTTTTACGAAGGGCAAAGTAGGCCCGATTTCCCGCTTGGATGCGCCGCTGGATCTCCTTACTAGTGTTGTTGTCCGCGGTCACCAGCGATCCCAAATACACGAACTCTTCTACCACTTCTAGTTCGTCGCCGTCAACGGTTACCGTCCGTGGGAGGCGCGCATTTGTTTCCTTTGAGCCTCTTCCTTTCATGTATTTGGTCTTCGACGCATTTATTTTTAGCCCAATTCTCCTAGACTCCGCTTTCAGTCTGGCGTAGATTGCCTCCGCCGTCGCAAAGTTCCTGGCTATGATATCGAAGTCATCTGCAAAGCCTAAAAGTTGGCTACTCTTGGTAAAAATCGTGCCTCTCGTTTCAATGCCCGCTCGTCGGATCACCCCCTCAAGAGCGATGTTGAACAGCATGCAGGATAGACCGTCACCTTGTCTCAACCCTCGTCGCGTCTCGAAGGGACTCGAGAGTGTCCCAGAGATGCATACGAAACACATCACTCGATCCAATGTAGCTCTGATCAGTCGCGTCAGTTTGTCCGGAAAACCGTATTCGTGCATTATCTGCCATAGCTTGTCTCGATCGACTGTATCGTATGCTGCTTTGAAATCGATAAAGATGTGATGCGTGGGCACGTTGTACTCCCGACATTTCTGCAAGATCTGTCGGATAGTAAACATTTGGTCCGTAGTTGCGCGAGCCCCCATGAAACCCGCCTGATAATTCCCTACGAAACCTTGTGCTATAGGTGACAGCCGGCGTAACAGGATCTGGGAGAGTACCTTGTAGGCGGCGTTTACCAGCGTAATACCACGATAGTTGCAGCAGTCTAGCCGATCACCCTTTTTGTAGATGGGACAAACCACTCCTTCCATCCATTCCTCCGGTAGCTTTTCCTCCTCCCAAATCCTCGAAATAACCCAGTGTAGAGCCTTTGCTAGCGTTTCCCCGCCATGTTTATAAAGCTCTGCCGGTAGGCGGTCCTTCCAAGCGGCTTTATTGGTCTTCAGCAACCTGATTTCTCGTTTGACTTCTTGGAGATCAGGTGCTAGGACATCACTATCTTCCATGGGCGCTCCTAGGTTAATTTCCGTTCCGCCTCCTTCTGCGACTTCGCCATTGAGGTGTTCATCGAAGAACTGCTTCCACCTGTCGACCACCTCGCGCTCGTTTGTAATTAGATTCCCTCCCTCGTCCCTACACATGTCAGGTTTCGGTGTGTAGCCCTTCCGAGTTTGGTTCACCTTCTCATAAAACTTGCGCGTGTCATTAGCTCGGAATAGTTGTTCTAATTCTTCACGATCTCTGCCCTCCTTTTGGCGCTTTTTTCTCCTCAGGATCGTGGTCAACTGGTTCCTAGCTCGTCGGTACTTGGCCAGGTTCTCTCTAGTGGCAATACTTAGATAATTTTTCCAAGCGTTTTTTTTCTCCTCCACCGCTTGTTGGCATTCCCCATCAAACCAATCATTTTGTGTACTCCGAGGTTCAATACCTAGTGCCGCGGTAGCGGCCTTTCCGATGGCCGAGCGTATTCTGCCCCAACCGTCTTCGAGGTTTGAAGCACCTAACTCCTCGGAAGAAGGCAGTGCCTCATTCAGTACTCGCGCGTAGTTCTCGGCAGCTTGTGGGTTATCTAGCTGCCTGATGTTCAGCCGAGGAGGGCGGCTTTGACGTGTCCGGTATACGGTGGACAGCTTTGAGCGCACATGTACTGCTACTAGGTAATGGTCAGAATCAATATCCGCACCCCGACGGGAGCGTACGTTCGTGATGTTAGAGAAGAACCGGCCCTCTATGAGAACGTGGTCAATTTGGTTCATTGTACGTTGGTCAGGTGATCTCCAGGTGGCTTTGTGGATATCCTTGCGCGGGAAAAAGGTACTTCGGATCACCAGGCCTCGGGAAGCTGCGAAGTTTATACATCGTTGGCCGTTATCGTTTGTGTCGGTGTGCAGGCTATGGGGTCCTACCACCGGTCTATACATTTCTTCCCTACCGACCTGGGCGTTCATATCCCCGATGACGATCTTGATGTCCCGTGACGAGCAGCTGTCGTACGTAGCCTCCAGCCTCGCGTAGAACGCTTCTTTCTCATCGTCGGGTCTACCTTCGTGCGGGCAGTGCACGTTAATGATGCTATAATTGAAGAAACGGCCCTTTATCCTCAATACACACATTCTCTCGTTGATCGCCTTCCAATCTATCACGCGATCCTGCATTCCGCCCAGCACTACAAAGCCCGTTCCCAGTTCGTTGGTAGCGCCACCGCTCTGGTAAAACTGGGCCTTTCCGCCACGGATCTTCCATACCTTCTCTCCTTTGCGACAGATTTCCTGCAGAGCTACGATGCCGAGTTTGCGGGGTTCCAGCTGTTCAATCAGCACCCGCTCGCAACCTGCGAAATTTAGCGATCTGCAGTTCCAAGTCCCGAGTCTCCATTCGTCGTCCTTATTTCGTCGCCTAGGTCGATGCCGAATATTCCGCTCCGAATATGCTTGAATGTTGTTAGTTAAGTTTAGTTTAGGTGTGTAGCCGTACTGGGGCAACACTACCGAGTCTCGCGATGGGGCTGCCATCTCATAGTGCCGAGACGCACTATACCTCCTTCCCGGTTAGTATACGACCTTAGTTTCCACCGGGGTTGGTTACCCGATCTCCGCTAAGGTTGCTCGTATTCCGGCTGGTACCACGAGGAGGTCGGGATCGGAGTTGCTGGATAAGAGGCTAACGACCACTATGGGGTCTATATTCCGCATTATCTAGCCGTTTACCAACCATGAACCAAACATGAGATGACCGCCAACCGTTATTTTGTCGAATACTGATGTTTTTTGATATGCGACACAACATACTTTACTGGCGCAGAAATGTCCCTTTATGGGAACCGGTTTCGGATCCATATTGTCCCCCCGGATCCAGATGACGCGCACCACGGCTCGTAACTGCGGCAAAGTATCTGATATGTCCAAATTTTAAATATTTGGCAACTTTATCTAAAAAAGCCATAACTCCGGAATAACACCGGGGCCATAAGAAATATGGCCATTATTTAGTTTTCGAACACTTAAGCTATGCTGAAACTTTCTTCAAAGAAAAATGTTCAAAAACATTTTTATTCTGCCCCCATAAAATTTAATTTAATTATTTTCGAGTGAAAATTTTAAAAATTAGGATAAAATGTTAATTCACATTTAAAACATTAAAAATCTACAGTTCGGTTTTGATTCAAACTTCGCACACTTTCATGGCCGACATTCAAAGCTGCAATATTTCACTCTCAGACATCGAACACTTGTATTATTTTGATAAGTATTAATGTTTTAAATGTAATTCAACTTCAATAAGTGAAATTTTATCCTTTTTCTAAACACTGTCTTTTTAAATCCAGCTAACAGTATGATTTCAATTTTTCACACAATAATTAGTTTCAACCTGTACTTCTGCAGGCAATTACTAATATTTTCGAACTCCATGCACCACATCTAAAGCATATTGACTTTGCACAGCTTTACAATGCAGACAATTCATTTTTCCGAAGGAAAACCCGGAAAAATCTAATATTATTCGTGGCTGTTCGAAGTTTGAATCACTCCTCAAAACGTGATTCAAACTTCGAACATTTTAATTTATCTAATATCTTTGAAATAATGCATGAAATATTGTATTTTAACTATGCCTTAGTCCAAATATATCTTGCACTTACCTAATAATTGCGAAGTAGAAAGGTAACCATTCTAAAATTGGTAAAATAATGCAAACCAGTTCGCTCTTGACACTCGTAGCATTCGGACGTTTTTTCGGCTTGAATACTCGAGCGAGAAGGAGAGCTTTTTTCACGTTACTCATTGTCGCACTTATTATAAGTGCGAAAGTATCAAAGCGCTTTGTTTGACAAACAATAGATTCAGTGTTCACAAGTTCAGTGATCCCTAGCTGCAGAACCTTAAGCCTTTACAGTTAGGTGTACCTAGGACAAAGGCTAGTGATAGGCAACCAGTTGTCTGTCACGAACGGATGGCCTCCGGAATATCTCCGGGGGTGGGAGATGTTACAATTCCCCCTGACCACACGATGGAACCAAATGGACGAATACAACAATTCCAAAACGGTTGACGGTAGTGTAGCAGGAAGACGTTTACCGCAATGGATGGATCCGCTGAATGGAAAACTATCGATATTGTCTATGAGACCGGCTAATGAAGACGGGATGTTTCCAGACAATCCCTTCCTTATCAGAAGATCTATCGAAGAGCAAGTTGGACACATAGAAGATGCCCGTCCAGAAGCGAAAGGTACATTGGCGTAGCTAGAAACTTTCCCTGGAGGGGGCCTAGGGGGTGCCTTACAAAAAATTTTTGATTATGATCTTGTTACTCTGGCTGTCACCTCAAGGTTTTGTAGGGAAATACCAGGCGGGCTTGATGAGGGTCCGCGCGATTACCAGATATATCGGGAGTACAACCCGTCCGCGTGATTTCAAAGCAACATACGATACAGTCTGTCGAGACCAGCTATGGCAGTTAATGCACGAACACGGTTTTCCGAATAAACTGAGGCAACTGAGCAGGGCTACATTGGAGAGAGTGTTGTGTTTCGTGTGCATCTCGGGGATACTTTCGAGTTATTTTGAGACGCGCCGAAAGTTGGGACTAGGTGACGGCTTATTTTGCATGCTATTCAACAACGCGTTGATCCGACAAAATCGGAATCTAGGACAAGTGTTCTAAACGTAAATGCGGCCAAGACCAAAAACTCAAAGGAAACGAACGCGTGCCTCTCGCGGATGGTAACTGTTGATGGCGACGAAGTAGACGTGGCAGATGGGTTCGTGTATTTGGGATTGCTGGTGCACACGGACACCAACACTAGTAAGAAGATCTAGTTGCGCATTTAAGCGGGAAATTAGGCTTCCTTAGCCCTTCGCAAAACGCTAGGCATACGCTATTTTCGAACGGAAGGTTCTGCGGACGATATTTGGCGGAGTTTAACTGAAAGCGGAGAGTAACGGAGACGTATGAATCATGAGCTACAAACACTATTTGGAGAGATTGCCATCGTCATCTGGCGAAAGTCAGTAGGCTACAGTGCGACGAAAATAGTTCTCTTTGACAACTGTACCAGCATCAGGAACAGGGGGGCTCAACGTGATGGCTCGACCAGGTCGAAAGTAATTTGCGACTTTTGTGAGTGGGAAATTTGCGACGAGTGGCCCAAGATGCAGTTGAATGGAGACGAACGCTTGAAACAGCATGAGCCGGGGTGGCTACTAAACTACTGACGACGACGACAACTACGCTTTTGCGATCCCTAGTGAAAAAGAAAATATCTACACAGCGGGAACATATACACTGAGTTTTTTCCCGGTTTCCAATTCCAATGAGGAAAATTTCTGGAGGGGGTCTGTAGAATTCTGGAGGGGGCCTGGTACCCCAGGCACCCCCTCTAGCTACGCCAATGGAAAGGTTCACAATATATTCTCAAAGTAAAACAGGCTAAACAAGTGAAAAAATTGCTAAAACTCTAAAAACTCTGCTGTGGCACCGAAGTTACTGTGCAGTTCCATGAAAGGCTGAACATCAGAAAGTGCACCGTATCATGTCCTTATGGAATAACAATGTCGAATGATGCTATTCTAGAAGAGCTTCGATCTCAACGTGTGGTAGAAGTAAAACGTTTCACCAGGAACAATCCTAACGATAAAGACTCGCCAATCCCCACTCCGACGATACTTCTGACGTTTCAGGGAGCAACAACCCCTGAGTTTTTACACTTTGGATATCACAGAGTCATGACTAGGCCTTATTATCCAACCCCACTGCAATGCGGAAATTGTCATCGCTATTCGCATACTAAATGGAACTGTCAAGCTGCCTCCATATGCCCGGTATGCTCACTAGAGCAGCGGTTCCCAAATTATGGTTCGCGAACCCCCAGGGGTTCGCCAAAACTTTAGTTCACTGCAGAATAGTAGAGGGAAATCCGTCAGGGGGTACGCGAACCAACAAAGGTTGGGAACCGCTGAACTAGAGCATGAAAACATTGAGCCTTGCTCCACTGAAGCCCATTTTATTAACTGCAAAGGGCCACATAGCGCACGGTCAAGGGATTGCCCATTGAAAATTGCAGAAACAAAAATAGTTCGAATAAAAGTCGACAAGGATGTGTCATATCCAGAGGCCAGAAAACGATATGAAATAAGACAGCAAAACAACGTCCAGGACCACTTAGAATCAGTCAAAGTGTTGAGCTAGTGATCCAATTGGAATCAAAAAATGAAGAGATTACAAAACTTCGAGGGCTACTTGAAAAACTCACCAAAGAGGTGGTAGAGATAAAGAAAAACCGAAGACCAGAACCAACCGTACCGAGCGTAGATCCCGTTTTTCAAAATGCAGAACTGTCACTAACTTCAACAAACGTCACCCCAGCTCAATTAATGGATGTGGACAAACCAAGGACAAGGCAAACCAGATCAACAAAACGCCGACAGTCGCAGCCGCACTCGAATCCAAGTTCACCTACAGCAACCAAAACTCCCCCGGTAAAAAAGGCACTAGAAAATGTTATTAACTCAAAGGACCTCAACCCTATGGCATCGCAACACGGTAAATCACTGGAATACAACAAGATGGACATTTCTCCTATTCGAAATGGGCATTCAAAGAGTAAATATAAAAACTAACCTAGACATAAGCTATAAAAATCAGTAAGTTTTCCTAACCCTCAAATTTGCCAGTACCTTCAACTCGAATAACATTATATCAGACACTATGTTAGGTAAATGCACAAAAACTTGTCCCAATGTAGGTGAACTTACGTCTTCCCGGACAAATCCCCCGCCAGTCTCCAAAATCTTAGCTTTATAATGGAATGTAAGAGGATACCGTGCTAGGAAGCCCGAGCTATCTGTCATAATAGCAAAACATCAGCCATACGTAGTTTGTTTACAAGAAACGATGTGCACTCCCAATTGTCCAAGCTTCTCTCCTGACTATACATTTATTTGCGCTTCTCCCATGCAGATTACTGGCTGGGGAGGAGTGACAATTGCTGTTTTAACCGGATTACCTTTTGCTAGAGTCCCGCTAAGAACTTCGCAGCAAGCAATCGCCATATCAATTGAGGTTCCAACCTGCAGAACGTATGTTTCTCTGTACATTCCACCATCTCATGCAAATGACAATTTGAAGGAAGAGCTTTGTGTAGGGCTGTCTAACCGGTAGTACCGAAACCGGTAATACCGGCCAATTTTTGGATACCGAAATACCGGTTTTGGAAAAGCAAAAAACCGGTATTTCCGGTATTTTCTAATCTGCTTGTTTTTTCCAATTCCTTATTCGAATAAGAACTAAATTTGATAAAAGAAAACATACTCTTAGAAAAACAACTTGGTGTTAATGCCGACGAGATTCTTCGACTACTAACAATGAAGAGAGTGAAATTGTGGGTCAAATAATTATAGCTCTTGAACCCGTTTAAGGTACAGTAGAGTAACTTTGCTGTAAAAATGTTTTATTGTATGAGCCAGGCGTCGCATTTCAATTTATTTTTGAACAACTTGATATTCAAAAGCCACCAAATTACTCGAAGCTCTCAAATAACGAATTTAGGAAACAAGATCAGGGCCCAGAAACGTCACTTACAATAGTAAATTGTTATTCAACAATGAAGTAATGAAGCTTAAGTTTCATCAGAAGCAGCGCCGCTTCGTTTCAAAACTGGCTTCAATCAGCGTCATTGAAATGATTTTCACTTCATCATGACGACCGGTTTTAAAGTTTCATTTGTATTTCTCTATCAAATAGTCAGAAAAAGGTCAGCCTAGACTTTGAATGCAATTGAATTGATTTTGAGTAACATTTCCTACAATTTAATGCATATTATGATTAATCTACACAACATCGACAAATGGTGCCTGACTGTCAATCGTCGTCATTTGACATAGTCAGTAGCTTCAGCTGAAACTTGCTTGAAACATTCTGTTCAACAAATGAAACAAGCCGCTTCAGTATGAAGCGAAGGTAAGGGTTAGCTTCATTTATTTGTTTCGACGATGCCGGATTCTGATCAGAATACGGGGATCTTTGCGCTTTTTGAACTTTTTGAGTAAAGAATTTCGAATCTTTTTCAAGTCTTTTGAGTGATACAATGATTAAACAAGGAGATGAAATCTGCATCTCACTATCTTCGAATAGTGGGATTGATAACAAAGAAGAGAAGGTATTTGTGAACGACGATGAAGAGGATGACGTTATGCAGGAGTTCCGGTTTGAGGATAGAGACCGGGGTATTGATTATGCTGGAAGCTACAATACAAGATATTTTGTAAATAATTAGAGGCGGGTTTCCCTACTATAAATTTGAAGAAATGGAAGGAAAATTCCTGATGTGCTTAGAGTCGTTCGCCAGACATCGATGAAAGCGGAAGTTTTTTCAATTGTTGGAAGTGTTGGCAATAAAATTCGTTCTAGTAAGGGAACTAAATCGCTAAGAGTATTATATCTGCTTAAATTCTACTTTGCTAAGCAACAATACTGAAGCTAAAGTTTCAAAAAGAAAATATTTAGTGAAAAACATCGACATTTCTTTTGATTTCGAATAATCTGCCAATACCGGTTTTTTACCGGTATTACCGGTATTTTCTACGCCAATACCGAAATACCGGTTTTCTGGGGATCTGAGGAGGGTCTGATACAGATATTAGAGGCCGAGCAGTGATCAATATGATAGACCAGTACGATCTAGACATTTTAAATGATGGATCATCAACTTTTTTAAGTTTGGCTAACGCTAGTCAATCTGCGATAGACTTGACCATTTCCTCTGAACGTTGCAGTAATCTACGTTCAGAAATAATAAGCTATCAGAAATAATATTTAATGTGGCATTATCATGCATCCCTCGCTCCTCGGGTAGATTGGGAGGAAAAAAAGTACCGTGGTGGAATGAAGAGGTGGCATCAGCAGTTAAAAGAAGACGGAAAGCACTACGTGTTTTACGTAAAATGGATTCAACTGACCTTCGTATCTCAGAAACTCTGGGGTGGTTTAGAACTGAACGAAATCGCACAAGCGCTATTATATCAAAAGAGAAAGAAAAAAGTTGGACCAACTTTGTAGAAGGGATAAATACAAACGCCTCAGTAACTGATATCTGGGTTAGAGTAGGAGCGTTGCAAATACAGATTACCAAAATTCCACATAAGAGTCAATGGTTCAACTACAGATGATCCTCTTGTGGTAGCTGAAACACTAGCTGACATGAGTGTTTCCAGTATAACTTCCACCAATTTAGATGAATCAACCTCAGAGAATAGCACTTGTCAAATAGAAAATGAAATAGAATCGACCGACCCTGAGTACAACAAAGATCTCACCGTTCGTGAATTGGTTTGGGCGTTAAGAAAATGTACTAATAAAGGAACTGGCCTTGATGGAATTGGTTATCCGCTTCTCAAAAATTTGCCTTTTCAGGGCAAACTTACTTTATTGCAAACACTCAACAGTATCTGGAAATCAGGGAAAATTCCTCAAAATTGGAAGCATGCTGTGGTAATACCTATTCCCAAAACGTCAAGGAAGGCGGGAAACCCAGACGAATATAGGCCCATATCTTTAATAAGCTGCATTGCGAAAGTATTAAAAAGGCTAGTAAACAGGAGACTTGTCGGCGAGCTGAGTGAGAAAGAAATACTTAATGCTAACTTTAGACTCTGTCGACTGTTAGTTTCGTAATTTTTATCGTACTTTTTTGACCTTTTCAGTCTTTTAGTGTTAGTGTGTGAAGTTTGAAAAGTAGGTTCAACTATGATAGTAGCGAAGTTTTTGGAAAGACTACAGATATGCACAGAAAAACTAAAGAAGACATTTACATTCTTAAAATTAAAGATTTTTAACGACGAACTGAGACAACTCTATCCTTGAAAAAGACTAAAATAAATGGTCGAGACGTCGGAGTGAATTGAAAAAGCCAGTTATAATTTCCGTAAAAGACTGAAAAGACCAAAAAAGTACGATAAAAATAACTTAATGCTAACCAGTATGAATTAGAACAATTTTTAGATGAACCTTTGAAGGAAGGGAAGCATTGCGAAATGCTTTCGTTAGACAGAAAAGCAATCATAAATTCGCTACACGATTTTAAAATAACCGGTAGAATGTGTCGTTATTTAACAGACTTCTTGAGTGAGCGTACATTCAAAGCTCGAGTAGGGTCATCTGAGTCTACAATTCGTCCCACAACGCGTGGAATTCCGCAAGGGTCAGTAATTTCCGTTACTCTATTCTTAATCGCGAATAACCTTTTTATTTAACGTCATCCCAAAGAATGTAAAATGTTATGTGTACGCTGATGATATTCTCTTGGTTGCTCATGGAACCTACAGGAAGTGCTTACGGGCTAAAATCCAACATGCTGCAGAGGGCGCAACCGTTCGGTTGTCGTCAGTCGATTTTAAAGTTTCTGTTCCAAAATGCCAATTATTACATGTATGCAATAATCGCCGTCACCAAGGAGCCATTCCAGCTATTAAATTGGATAATACAACCATTCCTACAGTGAAACAAATGAAATTATTGGGAGTATACCTGGATCACAGGCTAACATTCCTGAAACATGTTGGAGTCGGAAAATCCGCGGCGTCCGGAACTTTAAACGTACTAAAAATGATAGCTGGAAAAGTTCGCGGTTCTCGAGAGATACTAATCAGACTAGTTCACAGTTTAATTGTACCTCGTCTGTTGTATGGATTTACAATAGCCAGTAGGAGAAAGGAGAAAGTATTACCTGTAATCAGTCCGGTTTATAACAAAGCGATTGCATCAGGTGCATTTCCGACAAGCCCCATCAAAGCGATTATATGTGAAGCCGGGCAATTTCCCCTCGAATACCTTGCTAGTCTATTTGAAGCTAAAACGGCGGTGCGTTTTATGGAAATGAGTAGAATTTCTCCAGAACTTACTTTTATAAAGAGGGTGAACCGATCATTTTACGCTGTAGCTGATTCGGAACTTCCAAAAATTACTTATATTTGGCATATCGGACCTCAACGATGGAACAATCAAGCTGTGAAGGTCGATTGGTCTATTCAGCATAAGGTTAAAGCAGGTGATAGCTCAGCCAAAGCATTGGCTGCATATACTTACTTACTTACTTAGGTGGCTTGCCGTCCAAAGAGAAAGCCTGTTGAACAAAATTTCTCCATGTAACTCGGTTGAGGGCTACCGCTCTCCAATTCCTCGGACACCGAATACTCTCCGCCAGATCTCGCTCCACCTGGTCTAACCATCTTGCTCGCTGCGCTCCTGGTCGTCTTGTTCCTACCAGATTTGAGGCGAACACCATCTTTGCAGGGTAGTTGTCCGGCATTCTTGCAACATGGCCTGCCCATCGCATCCGTCCAGCTTTAGCCACCTTCTGGATACTGGGTTCGCCATAGAGCTGTGCGAGTTCATCCTCCGCCTCCATACTCCGTTCTCCTGTACGCCGCCGAAGATCGTTCTTAGCACTCGTCGTTCGAAAACTCCGAGCACTCGCAGGTCCTCCTCGAGCATTGTCCATGTTTCATGCCCGTAGAGAACAACCGGTCTAATAAGCGTCTTGTACAGGGTGCACTTTGTACGGGGACTTAGTCTGCTCGACCGCAATTGCTTGTGGAGCCCATAGTAAGCACGACTTCCGCTGATAATACGCCTCCGAATCTCACGGCTGGTATCATTGTCCGCCGTTACCAGTGAGCCAAGGTAGACAAATTCATCGACTACCTCAAACTCATCGCCGTCGATCAATATACTACTGCCCAAGCGGTGTCGTTCGGCCTCGGTTCCGCTGGCCAGCATGTACTTTGTTTTAGATGTATTTACCTTTAACCCAATCTTTTCTGCTTCGCGCTTTAGTCTGGTGTACTGTTCAGCCACCGCCACAGATGTTCTGCCGATAATATCCATGTCATCGGCAAAGCAGACGAATTGACTAGATTTGTTGAATATCGTGCCCCGCGTGTTGATATCCGCTCGGTTCATAACACCTTGTAGCGCTATGTTGAACAGCAGGCATGAAAGACGATCACCTTGACGAAGCCCTCTGTGTGATTCGAATGAACTTGACAATCCACCCGAAATCCGAACACAGCACTGCGTACCATCCATCGTAGATTTAATCAGTTTGATGAGCTTCCTGGGGAAGCTGTTCTCGTCCATGATTTTCCATAGCTCTTTCCGGTCGATGGTATCATATGCGGCTTTGAAGTCAACGAATAAATGATGCGTGGGAACTCTGTATTCACGGCCCTTTTGGAGGATTTGCCGCAGTGTAAATATTTGATCCGTTGTAGACCGACCTTCGACGAAGCCGGCTTGATAAGTTCCCACAAATCTATTCGCAATTGGTGATAGACGGCGGAAAATGATTTGGGACAGCACTTTGTAAGCGGCATTGAGAACGGTGATCGCTCGATAGTTCTCACAGTCCAACTTTTTGTAGATCGGGCAGATAACCCCATCTTTCCACTCCTCCGGTAGCTGTTCCGTATCCCAAATTCTAACAATTAGTCGGTGCAGACAAACGGCCAGCTTTTCTGGTCCCATTTTAATAAGCTCCGCTCCGATGCCATCTTTTCCAGCTGACTTGTTGTTCCTTAGCTGCATGATGGCCTCCTTAACTTCGCCTATCGTTGGGGTTGGCACCTCTTCCCCGTTTGTTGCACCGTCGAAATCGCTTTCCCCGCCGCCATGGTTTTCCGCCTGGGCGCCATTCAGGTGTTCGTCGAAGTGCTGCTTCCACCTATCCGTCACCTCACGATCGTCCGTCAGAATACTGCCAGTCTTATCCCGACACATTTCGGCTCGCGGCACAAAGCCTTTGCGGGATCCGTTCAGTTTCTGGTAGAACTTCCGCGTTTCCTGAGAACGATGCAGCCGCTCCAACTCTGCATATTCCTGCTCTTCCAGGTTGCGCTTTTTCTCCCGAAAGATTTGGTTTCGCTGCATCTTCTTCTGTTTGTGTCTTTCCACGTTCTGACGTGTGGCACTGCGCATCTTGGCCGCCCGCGCAGCGTTCTCCTCATCTATCACCCTCCTACATTCATCGTCAAACCAATCGTTCCGCTGATTCCGGGCCACATGCCCGATGGAGCTCTCCGCTACACTGCTGATGGCTGTTTTGATAGTGTTCCAACAGTCCTCGAGAGGGGCTTCGTCCAGCTCGTCCTCTTCCGGCAGTGCAGCTTCGAGTGAATGCGCGTAGTTTGCGGCGACGTCTGGCTGCTTCAGCCGCACGAGATCTAACCGAGGCTGGCGTCGGTACCGAATGTTGTTCACAACGGAGAGTCTTGGGCGCATCTTAACCATCACTAGGTAGTGGTCCGAGTCAACGTTAGCGCTTCGATAGGATCTGACGTCGATAATGTCTGAGAAGTGCCGACTGTCGATCAAAACGTGGTCGATCTGTGATTCTGTCTGATTTGGTGACCTCCAGGTGTACTTATGGTGGATTCTGTGCTGGAAAAAGGTACTACGTACGGCCATATTCTTGGAGGCGGCAAAGTCGATAAGTCTTGTCTTCAGTGCTGGTGTGCACTGAACCTTCCAATCACCGGTTTGTATTCCTCCTCCTGGCCGACCTGAGCATTGAAATCCCCGATGACGATCTTGATATCATGTTTTGGGCAGCGGTCGTATTCACTCTCCAACTGCGCGTAGAATTCATCCTTGTCGTCATCGGTACTTCTGAGGTGAGGGCTGTGCACGTTGATGATGCTTATGTTGAAGAATCGGCCCTTGATTCTCAACCTGCACATTCGAGGATTGATTGGCCACCACCCAATCACCCGTTTCCGCATCTCGCCCATCACTATGAAAGCTGTACCCAGCTCGTGTGTGTTGCCGAAGCTCTGGTAGATGGTATGTCCATCTCTGAACGTACGTACTGTTGAGCTCTTCCAGCACACCTCCTGCAGCGCTACGACGTCGAACTTGCGGCTCTTCAATACGTCGAAGAGCACTCGAGTGCTCCCTTGGAAGTTGAGAGATCGGCAGTTCCACGTCCCGAGTTTCCAATCCATAGTCCTTGTTCGTCGCGTGGGTCTATTCCGATTGTTCCAGTAAGAATATATTTGTTCTTCGTTCCATGCTTTAGTATTTTTCGTGGTGACGGCTTGCAAAGCCTGCTACACCAACCCCCTGTATCGCCGGAGGGCCAACGAAGCTCGAAAGAGCCCTCCTTTCCTGTCAGCATACGACCTTGGCTTCCACCGGGGTTGGTTACCCGATCTCCACCAAAGTTGCTCGTATTCCGGCTGGTACCACGAGGCGGTAGGAATAGGAGTTGCTGAATAAGAGGCTATCAACCACTGTAGGGTCTATTTTATGCCTACACGTGCACAAGGCACCGACGGTACACATTATTCAGCCGTTTACCAGCCATTGGCTGCATATAGAATGACTATTAATAATAACTATATCGAGTACTACAAAATGTATACTGATGGCTCCAAAAAAGAAGGATTGTTGGGTTTTGGCGTTTATTCAGAGTCTATGGAAATTTGTGGGAGAATCAACGATGAATGTTCGGTTTTATCGGCAGAGGTAATGGCCATCTACACTGCTGATCGTCATGCACCAGATCACATGAAAACTGTAATTTTTTCCGACAAGCAGTCTTAGATCAATAGAAACTGGTTCTTCGAAAAACCCTTGGATTCAAGCATGTGAAAATGCGGCCTTTAGTAAGTATGTTGTTTTAGTCTGGGTTCCAGACCATGCAGGGATCCCTGGTAATGAATCAGCCGACTCATTAGCAAACGATGGTAGACTCTCAGACATGGTGTACGAAAAAATGCCTAGATTTGATGCTACTAGATATATTAAACGTAAAATTTGGGAAGCTTGGCAATGGGAATGGAGTTCGTGTAAACCGGGGACTCAGTTGAATATAATTAAAGAAAAAGTAGTTAAGTGGAAGGACCGGCTTGATCAATATGAACAACGTGTACTTACTAGAATTAGAATAGGGCACATTCGGTTAACACATAGGTATCTATTAACTCCATATCAAGATGCACCCCTTTGTTCACGTTGCAATATTAATTTGACAATTTCTCACATTTAGCTAGACTGTAAGCAATTTGAAAACCCTAGGAAAAAATACTACAAAAATGAACTACTTATAGAAATACTCAAAAATGACAAAAAGGAGGAAGACAGATTAATTAAATTTATAAATAAGATAGGATTAATCAATATTTTGTAACTAAAGTAAAATGCGTACAATATCAAAGACGCGAATGACCACAACAGGTTAAAGCGTCTCTAATAAAAACAAAAAACAAAAAAATCGCTGCTTTTGGACGAAACGCTAAGAGTATGCGAACCAAGTTGAAATCTAAGTTCTCACTTTTTTCCAGAGCCTACTGATTTCTTACAAGAAGTCCTATAATTCAATGCCATACCTCACCTGATAGAGGACATTCTAACGAACACGGTGGTCTATAATAAGCATAATATTTTATCGTATTTGCGATGTTAACGAGCATTTTATTCTTAAGTGTTCGAGGTTTGAGACTGTTCTACGTTTGAATCAGAACGGTAACTATGAACATTAACAATAAAAAAACTTAAATGGAATTCAACTGTCCCCTAAACTACATGCTAAGCTTATTTTTAATATTCGCTGGTGCCATGGTAACATTCACTATATGCTGTAGATCGTTGGCTAATGTTGGGAGTAATTCCTGTTTCGATGAGGTGAATTAAACACCCGGGTATTCCGAAGTGCAACTTGGTTGTGATTGAAGTGCAACCGTGAAACAAGTATTTGACTGTTGGCTCGTCCAGATAGGATGTTTGTGAAGAACACTATGTCGGTAATCTTATGTCTGCAGTGGATTATGTCAATGTTGACTAGAGAGCATAGGTCGTTGTTGGATTTCTCTCGGGAAATCTTAAGAGAAAGGCGTTGAGGTTATGTTGCCGTTTCTTTAAGCTAGAATGCCATATATTGGTTTTATTTTTTATCTTCAGTATATAAATGAGTACTTACAATTTAGTTTCCACAAATCACGCAAATCCAACAATAAATCCAAAATAATATATAAGTACTTTCATAAATTTAATAATTTTAAGCGAGCCACGCTGAGCTCCTAACCACGTTAATTGACGTTTATAGTTCAACCCTTTTCCTTCAGTTCCCTCTGTTATCCATCCGTCACCTGTCACCGTTGACGTTGACAGTGGTGCTAGGTCAGCCGAGGGATTACCGCGTCGTTGGCTGCGTCCTCAACAGTCGTGATATGGCGGCAGTCCATTGCACCTCAAGTTCCGCAATGCAAAACGAACAAACTTTTTTGGACTGTCTCTAACCGTTGTATATAGGTTACATATTGCGGACGCCAAACTACACTTGCAAAGTCTTATTTACTTCGCACAAGGCCTACATATATTGCTAGTATTGTATATGGATCCCTAAGGTTCAAACACGGGTCATCATAAAAGTTTGTTGCTATTATTTGTTTACGTGAAACCATAGGTAATTCTCATCCACCGCGCTTTGCATATACCGTTCACGTGAATTCAACCGCTTAGTTGGTTTCGAGGTACAATGATCTTCTAACAAGCCAGTCGTCGTATTTTCGAATCTCAGCTAGGCGAAAAGCCTCGGGCTTAAACGTCTTTTCTAAGACTTGACCCTTATATATCGACGGGCTTCACAGCCAGCTATTAGAGTACAAGACAGTTACGGGGCTAGTGCAGCAATCTTACTAACTCTATCTAGTAGCACCGCCTAGACGATAGTCGAAAATACGATGACTGGCTTGTTAAACCGGCATCATACCTCGAAACCAACTAAGCGGTTGGATTTACGTGGATTTTACAAGCAAAGCTAGGCGGTACTGATAGATAGAGTCAGTAGGATTGTTGCACTAGCCCCTTAACTGTTCTGTGCATCAATAGTAGGCTGTGAAACCTGTCGATAAAAAAGGGTCAAGTCTTAGAAAGACGGTTAAGCCCAAGGCTTCGCTTTTTTCACTTGAATTATTGGTACCTTGCACTTATACTATCCAGTGTACGTGCGATCCCGGTAAATTTTATCAACTTTCCTCACATCGCTTTCGTAAAGCTTATTTCAATTTCTTTACAATCATCATCTCTGCCGGTTATTGGACATCTATTCAATTCCCGGATCCGCTTGCTTGAGGCGTTTATTTACCTCTCATAGTAAAGCCTTAGCCTTAGCTTTCCGCTTACGCTATACCGCGTCGCCAAAATTTCAAAAACGCCAGTTGAAAATGCTTCAACAGACAACGTCAGTTGGAATGCTTCAACAACATACAAAAGCATCGCAACATTGAAACGAGAACGATGGTAACTCGTACCATTTTTCTGAAAACGTTTGCTATTGAAAGTACCATGATAAAGCTAATTAGATTAACTATGATTTTTGTATAAGACAATTTTACAACCTTTCATGGTAATGTCTAGAAATTTTTACTACGAATCTGTTATTTTTGTTATACATTGGAATACTGCGTTAGGCGGTTTTTTTGCGAAGAAACATGGAATATTAAAAAAAATTACAACAGTTTGACCTTTGTATGACGTAAAACATCGTTAAGTAAATAATAGTGCTAAATAGTTGTAGCGTATTTTTGGTGTGTAGGGTAGTTTGCCAATTGTTTCCCACCATCCAATTGTTGCCCACTTCTTGGTTTTCGCATAATATCTGAAAATATTAATATTATCGCAGCATTTTAAACGGTCAAATCACAAACATAAGTCATTACCTAGAAATATGCGTAAATATGATAGCTAGCAAACACATATTTGGTATAGAAAAATTACCAAAAAATAAAATCATAAAATCCGATTCTAAGTGAAGCCAAAATACGCCGAAAGCTTACAATTTGGTTTAAAAAATCACTCATCAAATTTAAGCTTTCAGATCTCAACAAAAAGGAAATTTTCCTCGTATTACTTTCTATCCCTTTCAAAATAGTTGCATTCATAATGTTTGATTAAATAATTAACTATATGTTCCTATTTTTGTGTTCTAATGCATATTGGTTAATAATTTCAAAAATATTAGGATTTTGTCCAGTTTCTGCACACCATCCGCAAATCCCGCTAAGCGAGCTTCGCCATTCTTACTTAAACCTATTCTTATTGAAATTTAACCACTATTTAGATGTCTGATTAAAAGAATATCAATAATTATCGATTTCCCCGAAGATTAATATCCATAAAAGCCTAATGATATTACCGACGTGTAACAATTTTCGTGAATAGGAGATAATTTTCGCATCCGGCATCCACAATCGATTAGCGGAAAAATGTGTGCGGAGGTGTTTCATAAGAAACTCTTAAGAAACAAAAATTATTATGTAAAATATTACTTCAGCAAAATTGTGTAGTGGGCGAAGGAACTTAAAAGTCGAGGTTTCCCTTGTATGCTCAAATGTAAAAAAAATCAAAAGCATTTTTTAAACAAAGGTAAATATAGTATAAAAAGCAATCGCATTACCAACGACGCATACTGAAGAGATTTCAAGGATAGAAATAGTTATAGCATCTAAATTTGCAACAGAAAAGACACTGGAAAATAAAGTTATATTGATTAATGCAATAAATTGCACTTACTCAAGTAAACCATTTTTCGGTGATGATTGAACTGAAAAAATGTGACAAAATAGTTACGGTATGGTACTTATTATTAGTAAATATGTTTCTAAAGAGTTCTCCTTTATATGTCAATTTTCTGTGCTTGGTAATTCTCCTAATTTCATTTTTTCTTTGCCGTGCAACAATTGGGTGGAACGTGCTTAATATTAGGCAAAAGACAATAATCAAGTGGGCAACAATTGGGTCGGCATGCTGTTGGACAAAAACTCAAATTCCATAATATGTGCAATATTTCGGACCATGAAACCAAATCAAATGTTTTACTGAAAGTTCATTTTGCTTATAGGGCAAATTTTTATATAAATAACGTAATAATTTTCCCCGCCAGATTAGAAAAACTGAAAGTACCTACGTTAGGTGCGGAACTATTGGCAAATTACCGTAGTTTGTTTGTGATGCCAAAAACGAATATTTTTACCGGTGCCAGAATTGGAGTATTTTAGAACAGGAATCTGTCTCACGCACCCGAAATTGACGAAATGTTAAGAAAAAAATTAACCCTCTAACGGGCAACATTGTAAAAACGATGCGATCGAGCAAATGATTATTTTATCATGAAAGTACACTCAAAAGAAGCTCGAGTGTTGATTTTCATGGGAAAATATTTATCTGGAGGACCGCTAGGTATGAAATAGTCCAAATTCTCTTTTTAGTTTTTCATGCCTAACGCTCTACCCAAATATTTTTTCAGTTCAAGTATCTCACAAAATTGAAAAAAAGCATGTATATTACTCATAGGAAAAATTTGAGAACAAACATTTTGTTCTAGATGTCCTTTTTCTTCAAACGTAAAAAAGGGAATATTCGCACCATATTTTTTTTCGAAATTTTTCGGAATTATTGTTTTTGAAAGATGATAACTTTAGAACGCATGGTCAGAATGTTGTGATATTAGTATCAATATGTCTGGAAATCTGTTCTGAACATATTTCTTATATTGTCAATTCAAGACAAATTTCGTATGTGGCTCTGGAGCTCCAAAAGCGAAGGCCGTCTACAGACGGTCTTACCCGTTAGAGGGTTAAATCTTCGAAATAATATGTCAATATTTAGTGAACGGGACACAACACTAATAGTTACAAAACGGATAGTTTACCTTTTAAACCGACCGGTTTCGGGAAATATGTTACCCATCAACGGGGTGATGTCCCCCTGATTATCTTAAAGAGATAGAGAATCTACATCATTAACTTGGTCAATCTGACGGCATCGCCCTCATTCATTAGCGGTTGTTCAGCTGTAGATATCTGAATAGACTCCCAGGCATTTAACTGTGACGATTTTCGCCACACTAGAGTCGTTTATGCGTTTATTCTCTGTTGCATTCCTATGTTCCTTTATCCTGCTTGGATTTTACGGCGAGTTTGGCCAGCATATATTGACGGGCAGTCTTTACAGTTAATTTGATAAATGCCTGACCTATCTTTGGTAGGAATCTTATCCTTCGCGTTGCAAAGTGAATCGCGTATGGAAGTATTGTTTTTGTAGTGAAATAATACGTTATTAGTAATAAGAGCCATTTCTTGATCTGGTTTCACGTTTGTCTGCACTGGCAATGATCAAAACGCAATCTTGTCGTGCAGATGCCATTTAATTCTATTCTTTGCCATCTAAACATATTCACTCTTGTCTGCTCTTTAATTCTGCGGCTGTCCATGGCTGCATACGTCGCCTGTGTGCAGTGTCATTGCTACAGCAACTAAAGCCTGAACGTCTTAGTTGACCTCAAGGTACGACATTGGTCTAACAAGCCAAACATCGCATGTTCGAGTCTCGACTGGCAGAGGCTGATAGAGTCAATAGAATCTTTGTACTAGCCCTACAATTGTCCTGCATTCTTACAGCTGGCTGCGAAGTCTTTCGAATAAAAACAGAAGATCAAGATCCTAAATTGGAATGTAGCACCTAGGATTTGTTTTGTAGCAAACAAAAAACACGTTCGAAAGTGAAGCTTGTACAATAAATTTTCAAACGATGATTTCTAAGTCGGATTACCGTGACCGCACATAATTGCGATCAGCTCCTAAATCCGATCACTCAACCTAAATGGCCTAAATAAAACCACTCAACCAACCTTAGAAAATTGAGCCAACATCCGTAGTAAATGAGCATGCTTAGTTATTGTGCTATGTATTTATGTGTCAGTTGTTGAAAACTGACTGCCTTTGGGGCACCTGCACTTCAAAATAAATTAAATTCGATTGGCAGTAGCAAAAAACGCCATCAAAATGTATTTTCTTAGCCGAAGTGCTAATCAAATTTGCACGCATGTGCACGTGCATTTGCAAGTGCACGATCAGATTTGCTTACATCATAGCAGCGTGAAAATATATTACCTTCTTCGGTATTCTATGATAACAAATAGATACAAGCATATATAACCGTTCTATATCAAATTTGGCTGATAAAATGTTGAATTTATTCCATTAAAGTGATTGATCGGAATTATGAACATAATTTTTTGTCTGCTTCTATTTGCGATCACTATATCAAAGCAAAATGGCAAAATGCAAACTAACGAAGTTGCTATTTGGATTTTAGGATTAATTGCAACATGATAACATGGTAGGATTATCGAATTTTTTTGACGTAGAACTACGTCTTACGGCTGGGTGTCAACCAAAATTTGGAGTCAAGCCACAGTCACGAAAAAATGAAAGATTTTGAACGCTAAGCTCTTCCAATTTAAAACGGATTTGGAGCATAAGCGATGCACCAATTGTAAGGCTTTCTTGAAAAGATTGTTTGCCAATCGCTAAATAGTGAAAATTAACGAAAGCTTTCAAGCTAAAAATTTTCCATAAATTTTTCGTATAATAGTCTTGCTTCCCAGGTACGGACGACCATTACACACACCAAGCTTGTGGCTGCTGCTGATTCAAGACAAAGAAGCAAAATATACTTGCGTGTTTTTTGCTTACTACAGAGCACAGTATAGCCTAGGTGCTACATTCCGATTTGGAACTTTGACCTTCTGTTTTCATACGACAGACTTCGCAGCCTGTAAGACGGGACAATTGTAGGACTAATGCTACAAATCCTTTGACTCTTTCAGTCGAGACTCGAGCGAATGACCTCTAGCTTCCCGATTTGTTAATAGCTGGATGTGTGAGGCAGATTTCTATACTGAAATACTCCGATTATGGCACTGGTAAAAATAGCTCACCTACCATAAATACGGTACAGCAAGATAAAACTATTATTATATTGTTTGTTTTTCTCACTTTACGCTATTTTTTAGTGTAAAAAAATTTCTTTAATATTAGAGGTTTCTTTGCGAAAACCAGCCTCACGTAGTTCTACGCCAACTACGCGGTCATGTCTGGAACACAACCTTTCTGATTTGATTTTAACTATTATTTATGATCAAAGCTGTGTGAAAACGTCGAATGTGGCCCAATTTTATTGTAATTGTAACAATTGACTAAAGATATAAGAAAAGGAAACTTTCATAATCCGCTTGTCGAGCTTCTGAGTACACAAATTTTATGAATACAGTAGACTCTCGGAAAAGTTAACTCCCTGAAAAGTTAATTGTTCAGAAAAGTTAAGCGAATATCAGCTCTCATGCACTAAAAAGTTAATTTTTGCCTTAACTTTTCTGAGAGTTTGAATTTATTGGTTATCCAAGCGTTCGTCCACACACGTGTGTTTACCTTCTATCTTTATTTCTCATGTTTCGGCTTATTGTACCCTTTTCACAGTTTCATACAGAGTCGCATTATAACTGGGATTAAATTAAACTCTTGTACCGGACAGTTCCAACAATAGTTCAATACAGGCACATAGTTACTTCAGGATTATTGATAACATACTGGAAAAGCGCACTCAGATTGAATTTTAAATGCAAAAGAAGGAACTAAAAATAAGCGCGAACATTATCAAAACGTATTCGCACACTACGAAAAAAACAAAAGTAAACTAGTGAACCGACTATTTTAAACTTACTGAAAGGAACTAAGTATTATTTCATAATGAGCTTACTACATATTTCTTTTCATTAGAACTTCTAAATACATAAAAATGTGTATCCTATATCCTGGAATGCATTTTTCGCCTTTGTACCGTGACCGCTCCTAATTCTGCGCATTTTTCTTTATGTAAGTATTTTTTAACATTGTGCATAACTATGATCATTGCGTTATTTTTTTATAAATGTCTGTTGAATATTACGCCATTATTCACAAACGGGCCCTAATATTTGAAAGCGAAATAATTTAACATGAAACTGAAAGTATTTTATATGACAGAAAACATCGTCGTTAGCACCAACGCTAAGATTTCCTTCTAGAAAATTAACAAATTTATGATCTAAATTCTTTGCAATGATCAAATTACCCAGCATAATTAGAAAGAATAATTAGTTTTAGTCATGTTTTAGACAAAAAGAGTGATTGCATGCATTGCTTTCCTTGGAAAAATTCGATGCAATAATGCGCAGATTTAGGCACAGATTTTTTATCATGTTCCAAATTCTGCGCAGTAATGTATCCTACGAAAAAATCGCGAAAGAATACGCAACCTCACCCAAATGGCTGAGGTATAGAGGCATGAAAATTCAAGTAGAATCTTTAACTTGCATTGATTGGCATCCTGTGCTGTGTCTCGGGGACAGAACCTAAGAGCGCCAATTCATGAAACCATATCTTCAATTTTTTTCAATGTCCAACCTCACGTGGCTGTCAGAGAGTGGGAAAGTGGTTTATATATGAAAACACAATTTTTAGTATTTGTCTACAGTGTAATGTTCAATATGCAGGAAACCCGAATCAATTCGCTCTTCACGTTATCGAGAATAAAATATTTAAAATGAGGCAATCAAAATGATAACAATATTCCTTTGCTACCCGGATAGCATAAGAAGGCCGGATCATGAATTTAATTATGGTAATGGCTAATGCCGGATTTTTTGGTGTGCTTTCAGCGTATAAAGACATAAACAACATGGCAGGAGTATTTATTTTCACTTTTTGGGTGCGCAGAATTAGGAGCAAACATGCGCAGAATTTGGAACATGGGCAAGAAAGTGCGCAGAATTAGTCACCGTGGATAAGTTTACAAAACGGAAAATATACTCAATTGTTGGTCGACTTATAGCTCCCATATTTTTTACCAGATATTATAGACCGTAGCACTACACGTTGAGGCTATCCACGTTGTTAATTTAAATCTAGAATACTTAGAATAGCGGAAGAATCATAAAAATGTCCTAACTGCGCAGAATATGGTACGTTCACGGTATTTATCATTTTCAATGATTTTTAGGACTACTCAGAAAAGTTAATATTTCGGAAAAGTTAATCGACCCATTCCCCAATCGATTAACTTTTCCGAGAGTCCACTGTATTAAGCTAATGATAATAATGATCATTAACGCAAGCAGAAGATGACTGATAGGGGGATTGTCGTCAAACTTCATAAATGCAATACATTTCAGATCCAATTGGTACGAGTTGACAATAGTGTTATACTTTAACAACTCATCATGACGTGATCGGAATTAGATACACCTGTGATCGGAATTAGAATCACCCCTTATAATTGATTATCGGAATTAGGTGCACTTCATACTTTGATGCATTCTTTTAACTTTTGGTGAATAATTTAGGCATTTTAGTATTTTTCCATGAAACATAATTGAAAATACATGCTAAAGACACATTCCGTGTAAATAAATATCAAAGCAATATTTTTCAGTGGGGACTCAAAGATGAATCATGCCTTAGGTGATCGGAATTAGGTGCTTTCACGGTACCACTGCACAGTGGGGCGACTCCATACAAATGCTGGCCAAGCAAAAAAATCTCTTTAAATCAAGGATAATATGTGGTTCTTAAGTAATTTCAGGCCCGAATTTCAGGTTTATTTTGCATTAGAACGTATATTTTTTGTGTTAGGGAGAATTTTCAACTATTTTTCAAGTATTTTTTAAGTATAATGACGCATAAGAAATGAGGGTCATTTGGAAAACTATCGCAGATGGATTTTTATATGATAAAACATTATATAAAACAATACAAAGCAAGTATGAGCTTTTATAATCAACACAAAATCCATAAAAGTTAATATTAATCAAAAATCAAAACTTTTCTCTTTATTAGTTTTCTTAATCTTCTTTATCTCCATCTTCTTCTTTTTATTCTTCTTCTTCTTCTTCTTCTTCTGCAGAATCACTCGTTTCACATTTCATCTTCAATAGTAATATAGCGTTCTCAGAAAGATTTTTCTAATCACATTTTTCCGTTTCGAAGAAGCTATAAGTTATAAGCTATAAGGAGAAATAAGAAGACGAATAATTCTATCACGATTTGTATTTTCACACTCATTTTTACATGTAAAATATTGTCTTGTATTTTTATGACTATTTTTAGCATAAGGCAATAACCTTATTTTCATGAGGGTCAATACCGGTGTAGTGGCTAGCATTCATGCCTCTCACACCGAGGACCGTGGTTCAATTCCCAACCCCGCGGAAGTCACGAATGACCCGAGTTGTTAAAGTGACTATATAATTAAACAAAAAAAACTTATTTTTGTGCTTCTTCTATCATTCGTCCTATCAGCAATATAGTCTAGATTCATTTATGACCGCGAATTCAAATTCTTTGCATTGCAGTGAACGTATTATATGAGGACTATACCCTGACATAAAGGTTTTTGGTATACAAACAATAAGTTTCGAATTTTTCTGAAATAATGTGTTCAATAACTTACTAAAGAAAATTTCTCAACCTTTTAATTAAATTCATATCTATACCCGTGATTTCAGAACTTATACCAGGATTGGCATACGATCTTCAAGCTGTATTTCCGTCGTTACTATCGCGGTATCCCCCAGGTTTTCTCCAACCTCTAAAATCTAGTCAATATGCAATATGGACCATACATTCGATGCAGCTTATCCAACCATGTAAAGGAGATATCCCATAATTAAGATATCCTACGTTTACTTTGAGTGTTTGCATTTTGTCTATATTGTTGAATTCTGATATAGTAGCCTTACAAGCGTAACATCTGTGCTCTGCGCTACGCTGCGCTAAATGAGACTATATGACACATTCCGCCGTGACGTTACAACGTTTTGACTTTTCTTTGCACAGTATTTATGTTTTAGCTGGGAAAATCGTTGAGAAACCCCCAAATATTATTATATATTTGGAAAGAGCATAAAATTTCCTATTAAAAGTGAACAAATTAATAGCATTTGCTTTGCCCAGATTGTTTTGGAAAGCAAATATGTAGCGTGACGTTACAACGCGCCAGAAATACGTCTTTTGGTTCTTCTGTTAAAAAACCCGATTTAATCCACCTAGTGGTGAAAGGAACCTTTGTTATACGGTCTTCTTGCTATTTGAGATAGAAATCGACACGTCTTCGAAACATAATTCATCTATTGGTTAACGTTGCGTGGTGCGTTGGTTTTCATTAAATTTTTGGAAATTTAATAAGTTTACAAAATTTGAACAAAATAGCAGCACCTATAAATTTTGATAGATCCTTTTTTCATGAAAATACTGAGTAAGGGTAAGCTGGTTGTTTCTAATTTGAGTAAGTGCAAGTAAAAGCAAGTTATAAGAGGAAATATTATTCTTTAACATATACATTGCGTAGTAAAAGTCTAGTTCATAGGTTTTGAACTACGCATAAATTTCTGTAACGCCATTATTTTTGATTGACATCAATAAAGTTTTCTTGCATAAATTTCATCAATTTCTATTAACCTTCGATTACTCACGCTGTTGCATTTTGTACAACACGTGTAGGTTTTTGAATGCCATATTGTTATAAAGTTACAAATCTCTGCTTAACTAACGTATGTTCTTCAATTACCTTGTTATGAGCAAAATGTCATAATTATGCATTAATACTTTAAATTGTTGGGCAAATAGATCAGCATAAACTGACATCACAGAAACGAAGCAATCAGCATGTGAGTTGTACCGCGATTGGCCCTGGAAGTTTCTCTCGTTTCTTCATATGTAAAAATGGTGTCTGTATGCAGCAACACAATTAGCAAATATAAAATGTTTAAAATGTATCTGTTGGTAGTCGAGTCATTCGGGGTCAAAATTAAGGCTTTTTTTTAATCAAAGTCCTACAGTACCTAAACAAACAAACATAGAGGTATACTATATTAATCAAAGTTGTGTATTTTTACTATTTACACAATTTTGTAATACATGAAAAAGGAATGCAACAATTACAAAAAGAGCTAAAATAGAAAAAACTGATTTTACAAATTCATATACAATGAATAAGATTTTTCTCTCTTCGCTTAATAGATAGAAGGGTACTGTATTCAACAAAATTTCTTGTAATAATATGTTCTAAAACTTTGCAGAACACATCAATGTGTTATATTGAAACTGAAGAAAAATAATTTTTTTATTTCACTTATAGGGGGATTAATCAAAATTTAAATTGCACCAGACGATAGAACTTTCAATTTCAAGAAATTCTTCCGAAGGTTCCATAAACCTAAAACCAAGTTTTCCCAGTCAAAATTCTAATGCGCATGTCTTTTTGGCTTTGGACCATTGTGCGCACGAGTAACCGAATTACAAAAGTCGGCGCGAGTGTTGGAGGGTTAATATCTTTTGATCGGCAAAACCGATTCTTCTGAAATTTTGCAGATATATTTGTAGCATTAAAATCTCTAATTTGATGCCAAAATAATTCAAACTAGATAAATCATCTTAGATGAAATCGTTATAAATTATTGTAAATTTTAATGTGTTGTATTCAATTGATCATAACTCTCAAATTAAACGTCCAATCAAAAAACAAATCAATAGTGATCTATTAGGTTATGTTACCTGTCAAATGAGACTAATAGCGTCTAAATCGCTTTAGTCATTTCTAAGAAACAGGCGATAATTATTACCTTGTCAAAACAGGTTTTTTAAGCATAACTTTTAAACTGATTGTTTGTTTTCAATAAAATTTATCCGAAAAATTTAGTGTTAACAAGAGCTTTCATTCGATACCAAGATCGTTGAAATCGGTCGTTTGGGTACGGAGAAAATCGTGTCACGTAATTTTTACTTTTTTACTTATAACTTCTAAACGAAATGTCGGACCTCGAAACAATATGCTAGTGATATACTAGGCAATAATACCTTTCAAACAAAAGTAATAGCGAACAAATCGGTTCAGCCATCTCCGAGAAACAGGCGATAGAAAAGTTGCGCTCCGCACATACATACACACATACACACACACACACACACAGACATTGCTCAGTTCGTTGAACCCTGTCGATTGGTATATGTGGCTCGGCCCTCCGGGCCTCGGATCAATTTCGTGTTTTTCGACCAATTCCTAAACCTTTGTTATAGTATAACAAAGGTAAAACATGAAAATTCTGCTCTCTTTCAAATTTTATCTAAAAATTTTCTTCTATGATTTGATAAGAGATGAATACTGAACAACTTGCCGTTTTCAGAATTCCGATAGTTAGTGAAGTTAATTTTTAAACAGCTTTTACTTTTCGTGACGTTACAACGTTCTGCTTTGCACAGAGAGGGTCGTAGCTCCGTTGTAACGTCACGAAAAATCTGTTCATTTAATATTCGTTAATTATCGCTGTTGCCGCCCTCTGTACATAAGGGATAATCCAAAAATGTGTTGTTAATTTGTCTTTCATTATTTCGCCTACGTAACTGTGGGGTTGTTCACAAATTACGTCGCGCTGTGGGAGGGATGCTAAGAAAGTAAGACATAAGTAATAGCAACGAAACCTTAAGACATAGCATTATAGTTGCTTCAAGAAAGTTTCTTCATTTAAAAAGCACTTTCTAGTGGTGAAAAAATATTCGGCCATTAGGGTGTCCTCAAGCAGATACAAAAAATATTTTCTCTATTTTAAGTCAGAAATGGTTGCTGTCTACAGAAAATTTGTAGAAAAACTAATTTTAAGAAACTTTGTTGGATACTTAAGATTTATATTTCTTACATAAAAAAAGTTATAGAGCCAAACTCTTAGGGACACCCTTAAAAAAATTTTTTTTTCGATCTAGTTCTCCAATAACGCTTCGTACGCTTTTCTGCTTGAGGACACCCTAATGTCCGAATATTTTTTCACCACTAGAAAGTGCTTTTTAAATGAAGAAACTTTCTTGAAGCAACTATAATGCTATGTCTTAAGGTTTCGATGCTATTACTTATGTCTCACTTGTTTTGAATCCGTCCGGCTGCCCGCCGTGACGTTACAACGCGAGCTTCAATCAGTTGTAACTTAGGTTCTACTTAACTTATCATCATTCTTTAGGCACCGTTTTAAAGGTATTTTTGAGTACAAAGAGAATACGGATTATTAGATTGTTCGAATTTGTACTTTTCTGCGAAAGCGAAAAAGTACACCTTTTTCGTGACGTTACAACGCAAAAAAATGGCCCCATTTCATCCACTTGAAATACAAAATAACTGCAAAATTACATCCAAACTATTTTTGGAATGGATTCAGCATATATTCCTTTGTAAATTGGTCGAAAACAAATGATATTATGAAATGTTTTAGCGCACTGTAGCAGTATTTTTAAAAATATCACGAAAAATCATTTATTTCTTGTAAATTTCATTTATTTTCGATACACGTTTTATATAACTTCCGAAAATGCTAGAATACCAATTAAGGCAGTTTTGAAAGGTTCAAACATTGCCCAATCATGAAAAAATATTCAACAATGCTAAAAGCAACTTTTATAAAATGTCTGGTTGGTATACCGGCCCGCGGAATGTGTCATATCCATTTGAAAGCTCATATTTTACGCTAACTTTTACCGGTAGTGTCAGTAGTGGCGAACCTTGGCTTCAAAACTTTTAAGCGTGTTTTACGCGAAAATATGGTACTTTTGACGTAGGACTACGTCTTACGGCAAGTTTCGAGATAGAGTGTCATTCCAAAAAATCGAAAAATGCGAGCGTCACGAAAAATGAAAGGTTTTGAGCGCTAATAGCACAGCGGTTTTCCGATCGATTTTCAATATTCTTACACCAATCGATCGGAAAATCTTCTAAGAATTGACCCAACTGAAGAAAAGTATGGATTCTTGATGTTGAACTATTGAAAAATTGAAAATAATGAACCTAAGTTTTACCAGAATTCACGCTTTGTGATTGGTTGGAAGATTCTTTATGATGATCTAAACCTATACCAATTTGATATCTGTGCTTGGGAAGTAAGCCAAAACAAGTGACGAAGTTTCCTCATTTCAACAAGATTTCTTATCACCGTGGTTAAACCTAGACCATTTTGATGTCCTTGCTTGGGAAGTACGCCAGAAAGAGTGTTAAAGCCCCCTCGTGCCAACAGAATTCTTACGAACGCGCCTTAAACCTTTTAAACCTAGTCCAATTTGATGTCTGTGTTAGGAAAATATGCCAGAAAAAATGACACAAGTCCCTTGTTCCAACAGATTGCAAATTCTTTACTGCGAGACGATTAAACCTAGGCGAATTTGATATCTGTGTTGAAAAAATGTGCTACAGCTGTAGTGTTCGGTTACAATACGACTCTGTATGAATACGCATGCTTGCCGTTTCATTAGAAGTGTAGTGAAAAGATGTGCTGTTGATAAAATAGGATTGAATTGGTAAAATCCCTTCAACGTGGGGAACCATGGGTAATAAAACAATCTTTAATTTCAGTAAGGTAGCAGGAAAGCAATAGTTTGTGTTCTTGATTTTGGTAAGTGGTTTTCAAATGCACAATCTTTTGAGAATTGAACGTATGCAATGTTACTACTTTGATAAATGTTACATACAACGCATGTAGCATGTTTATATGTTGCATATAGCATGTATACATGAAGAATCGAATGATTACAAGCATGAATACATGCTACTATCACTACAAAGAGACTTACGTAGTCCTGCGTCACCTATATATGCGGTCGTGTCTTGTACACAACCCCTCTGATTTTTTAATGAAAATTAAAATTGTTGCATACTATGATAAAATTACTGCATACTCAATTAATGGGCTTTATTCAGCACTATTTTTCGAAGAACTTTTCCTTAGACACTGTTGAAATCCGAGCTACCGTTAGACCTCTAGCATGTTTTGAAATATTGGGTTATTTAAAAAAAAAACACTAAAACATGCTGAGATAGCATACTTTAAAAATTCATAGAAAATTCAAATTTTGTCATATTGATCTAAAATTTTGGATTTGAACACTTCAATAGTATAGAATCACAGGAAAAATACAAGGGAGAGTCGAAATGAACTTTCATTTTTTGGCTGCTGGCCAGCGATTCCCCAATGTGCACTGGTGGGATCCAAGCTTACAACGAAGCAGAAAGCTACTGCAATCAGCTCGGTAGTCGAGCAGTGATGGAATGGTGATAATGGTTTTACTTCTCTTTTTATGTCATTTCAATAGTCTTTAGACATGTCAAGAAGGCAGGACTACGCAACCCCCACGTGTTTATTATACTTCTCTGTCTTTAAGCAGCAGTAGCAGCCACAACCACAAGCTTAGTGAATGTAATTGTCGTCCGAACCTGGAAAGCAAGGAGATATGGACTTTTACATCTCTTCATATCGAAAAAACGAGAGTAAAATGCTTTTTTCTGGCAAATAAACGCGTGCCAAGAACAAGCATCACATCATCGGAATCCTCATAAAATTATCTATCTTTTGACATCAATGGACCTAGGTTTATCTAGGCATTTTGAGATATAGAAATAGACTTTTTTTCGAAAACATCTCTACTGTACATTGTTTGATTCACTAACAGTGTTTTTCATATTGAAAATTTGATTTGTTTTTGGTCAGTGTTTTTATCTGTTTGAGCACTGCATTCTTTTTGTTCGTTTTGCAACGAAACTAATTTGTCACTAACTTTTTTCGAGGGTCCCTGTGGCTATCAGACCTGAGAACTTTATATTAGAGTAATAATCGTTGAAACGGGGCCACTAAAAATGGTCAGAATAAGAGAATTACACTTTCAAACCTCGAAATAGTGGACCCCTTGTTCGCCAAGGGGCCTAACGGTTTCAAAAAAAGTTGAATTTTTAGCAAACCTTGAGATCTATATCAAGTAATCTTCTTATATATAAAAATGGATTGTCTGTCTGTCGGGATGTTCCTTATAGAATCGAAACTACTAAACCAATCGGCGTGAAAATTTGTATGTAGAGGTTTCTGGGGCCAGGGAAGGTTCTTATGATGGTTGGAGACCCCTCCCCCCGCTAAGAGGGGGGCTCCCATACAAATGAAACACAAATTTCTACATAATTCGAGAACTAATCAAGCAAATGGAACAAAATTTAGCATGTGGGTGTTTTTGGTGACAAGAATTTTGTCTATGGTAAATTGAGACCCCTCCCCTCTTTAGAAAGGGAATTATGACTCCGCTCCCCTTTAAGAGGGCGGCTCTCATACAAATGAATTACAAATTTCTTCATAACTCGAGAACTAATCAAACAAATGGAACCAAATTTAGCATGTGGGTGTTTTCAGAGACAAGAATTTTTTCTATGATGAATAAGGACCCCTTACCTTTTTATGGGGGGGACTCCAATACAAATGAAATACAAATTTCCTCCTAACTCTAGAACTAATCAAGCAAATGGAACCAAATTTAGCATGTGGGTGTTTTCGCAGACAAATTTTTTTTCTATGATGAATTGAGACCCCTCCCCTCTTTAGCAGGAGAATTATTACCCCTCTCCCCTTTAAGAGGGGTGGGGGGGCTTCCATACAAATGTGATTCAAATTTCTTCATAACTCGAGAATTAATCAAACAAATGGAACCAAATTTAGCGTGTGAAGGTTTTTGGAGGCAAGAATTTCTTCTATCATGAATTAGGACCCCTCCCCACTTTTGGAGGGGGGGGGCTGCCATACAAATGAAAAATATATATAGTATAGTATAATAAATTTTTTCATAACTTTAGAACAAATCAATCATATGGAACCAAATTTGGCGTATGTGAAGGTTTTAGGAGGCAAGAATTTTTTCTATGGTGAATTAGGACCCCTCCCCACTTTAGGAGGAGAACCTCCTATACACATGAAAACCAAATTTCCTCATAACTCGAGAACTAATCAATCAAATGGAACCAAATTTGGCATGTGAGGGTTTTTGGAGGCAAGAATTTTTTCTATGATGAATCAAGACCCCTCCCCTATTTAGGAAGAGGGGCTCCCATACAAATGAAATGCAAATTTCCTCATAACTTTAGAACTAATCAAGCAAATGGAACTAAACTTGGCAAGTGGGTGTTTTGGGAGGCAAATTCTTTTTCTATGGTGCATTGAGACCTGTACCCTCTTAGGAGGGGACTACATTAGTAAATAAATTATGACCCATCCCCACTATATAAGGGGACGCTCGCCTACAAATGAAATATGTACAAATTTCCTCATAACTAGAGAACTAATCAACCAAATGGAACCAAATTTCGCATGTGGAGGGTTTTGGAGGCAGGAATTTTTTTATGATGCTTTTAGTCGCCTCACCTCTGTGGTAGGGGAATAAGGACTTTCATACAAATAAAACAGAAATTTTTGCATAACTTAAAAACTTAAACTTAATTCAAATGGGCTAAAAATTTTTTTGGCGGTCATCTTGGCCCCAAATTGGATTTTATCAATAAATCGCCGTTTCCGCCATGAGCCCCAACCGATTTTCGTTTTAAGACCACCATTGGCAAACTGAGACCGCCTACTTAGCTTCGAGGTACGATGCTGTTCTAACAAGCCAGTCGTCGCATGTTCGAATCTCGGCTAGACGGTGCTTGCTTGATAGAGTCAGTAGGATCGTTACTCTGGCCCCGTAATTTTCCTGTACTCTAAACAGCTGGCTGCGAAGTCTGTCGATAAAGAAGGGTAATGTCTAATGACGGTTTAAGCCCACGACTTTGCTTTTTGGCAAACTGAGAAAAAATGCTACAAGAAACATTCATAAAATTAGGTGTGCAATAGTAATAACCGAAAAAAAACCTGTTATCTGTAGCAAGGTTCAAAACGTTCTCATAATGGTCTCATAGTGGTCCCGTTTCAACGAACGTTAGGGGAACTGTGGGTAAAACCGACACCCTGACAATTTCCACTGAAATTCCATATTTGTAGGTCAATTATTATCCGACAAACCTCCCAGTATCTTAGTTTGACTCTAAATCCTTCATTCCAAGAGGTCTGCTTGATACATATTTCGAATGTTTTTGATACAAAATGAAAAAGAAAATTCTGTACCTTCGGGCGTAAAAAGCAGCAGTGCGGGTAAAATCTATGATTCTCAGGGAAGGTGCCTATAGTATGCCTAGCGACAGCGAGGAAGACTCAACCCCCTCTGGGGGGAAGGACTAGAGATGGTCGGGTATGAAAATTTGAATACCCGAACCCGTCCCGTACCCGATTAAGAAAAAAATTAAAAACCCGTACCCGACCCGAACCCGCAGGTTTATTATTTTTGATACCCGAACCCGACCGTAACCCGTCGGGTACGGGACGGGCCCGGGTACCCGACAATATTTAGTGTTAATTGTGGTCAATAGAGAAACCCGACCCGACCCGTACCCGCTTTCAAAAACAAAAATTAAGAACCCGTACCCGACCCGAACCCGCAAATTATTTTTTTTTCAATTCCCGAACCCGACCCGAGCCCGGCGGGTACGGGTACGGGTGCGGATTTCGGGCAAATTTTCCTCTACCCGACCATCTCTAGGAAGAACCTGATCTTTCAATTATCCTTGGACTCATCTTTTTACCTTTGTTATACTATAACAAACGTTTAGAAATTGGTCGAAAAACACGAAATTGATCCGAGGCCCGGAGGGCCGGGTGTCATATACCAATCGATAGGGTTCGACGAACTGAACAATGTGTGTGTGTGTGTGTGTGTGTGTGTGTGTGTGTGTGTGTGTGTGTGTGTGTGTGTGTGTGTGTGTGTGTGTGTGTGTGTGTGTGTGTGTGTGTGTGTGTGTGTGTGTGTGTGTGTGTGTGTGTGTGTGTGTGTGTGTGTGTGTGTGTGTGTGTGTGTGTGTGTGTGTGTGTGTGTGTGTGTGTGTGTGTGTGTGTGTGTGTGTGTGTGTGTGTGTGTGTGTGTGTGTGTGTGTGTGTGTGTGTGTGTGTGTGTGTGTGTGTGTGTGTGTGTGTGTGTGTGTGTGTGTGTGTGTGTGTGTGTGTGTGTGTGTGTGTGTGTGTGTGTAAGTGTGTGTAACGCCTAACTTTAGTCGACTGTTTCTCGGAGATGGCTGAACCGATTCGATCGCTGTTAAGCTAGTTTGGAAGGTATTACTGCCTTGTCGATCACTATTGAATTATTTCGCGTTTCGGCGTTTCGTTTAAAAGTTATAAGCAAAAACGTAAAAATCACGTGACACGATTTCTCCGGAACCACCCAGCCGATTTCAACAAATTTAGTATCAAATGAAAGGTCTTGCTACTGCAAAGTTTTTGAGAAAGTTTTGTTGAAAATCAACACGCAGTTTAATAGTTATGCTTAAAAATGTGTTTTACCAAGTGTCAATTAGTCGAAAGTTTCTACGAGATGGCTGAACCGATTTATGCACTATTAGTCTTGTTTGAATGGTATTATAGCCTCATAGGTCACTATTGATTTGTTTTTATATTAGGCGCCTAATTTGGAAAATATGAGTAATCGTATGTAACACAATAAAATTTACAATAATGTATAACGATTTTACTGAAGTTTTTGGAGCATCTTAGTAGAATACGAAACCTAAAAATAAAAATAAGAAAACTTATCCAATTTAATTCTACTATATGTATTTTATTCACGACAGATACGTATTTCGCCTACGACTTGCAGGCTTCCTCAGTGTCTGTTTTCGAACTAAATTAGCCAAAGCAATTTTACAGTTAGGAGGGGGGGGCTCCCATACAAATGAAATACAAATTGCCTCAACTCGAAAACTAATCAAGCAAATGGAACCAAATTTGGCATGTGAAAGTTTTCGAGGTCAAGAAAATTTTCTATGGTGAATTGGGACCCCTCCCAACTTTAAGAGGGGGGGGGGTCCTATACAAACGAAATACAAATTTCCTCATAACTCGAGAACTAATCAAGCAAATGGAGCCCAATTTGGCACGTGGGTGTTTTTGGAGACAAAAATTTTTTCTATGATGAATTGGGACCCCTCCCCACTTTAGGAGAGGGGGCTCCCATACAAATGAAATACAAATTTCCTCATAACTCGAGAACTAATCAAGCAAATAGAACCAAATTTAGCATGTGGAGGTTTTTGGAGGCAAAAATATTTTCTATGGTGAATTATGACCCCTGCCCACTTTAAGAGGGGGGGCTTCTACACAAATGAAATACAAATTTCCTCATAATTCGAGAACTAATCAAGCAAATGGAATCATATTTGGCATGTGGGTGTTTTTTGAGGCAACCATTTGTCCTATGATGAATTAGGACCCCTTACCTTTCCAGGAGGGGGGCTCCCATACAAACGAAATACAAATTTCCTCCTAGCTCTAGAACTAATGAAGCAAATGGAACCAAATTTAGGATGTGGGTGTTTTTGTGGGCAAGAATATTTTCTATGGTGTTAGGACCCCTCCCCACTTTAAGAGGGGGGCTCCTATACAAATGAAATACAAATTTCCTCATAACTCGAGAAATAATCAAGCAAATGGAAACAAATTTGGCGTGTGGGAATTTTAGATGGCAGAAATCTTTTCTATGGTGAATTACGGCCCCTTCGCCTTTTAAGAGGGGGGCTCCATACAAATGAAATACAAATTTCCTTATAATTTGAGTACTAATCAAGCAAATGGAACCAAATTTGGCATGTGGGAGATTTTTGAGTCTTGAATTTATTTTATGATAGTTAGAGACCTCTCACCCCTGTGGTAGGGGGATATGGACACTCATACAAATAAAACATAAATTTTTGCGAAACTCAAAAACTAATCGAACTCGAGAAGTTCGAGACTCTTCCATAAAACATTAGTCAATAACAAGACCACAAAAACTATCTATAGTTACACTAGATCATTCAGGACGAGACGGCCGCAAGTGTTGCCGGTGACCCGCCGTCGGAAGCGCCGCCCACTTTGGGGAGGCAACTCCCCGCAGAAATCACTACTGTCTAGGTTTATTTGTTTTCCTAGGTCTACCTGGGTTTCCTGGAACGAGCGACAGCGAATAAGGAGAGGATCACAAAATGGTACTTTCCACAAACAAGTTTTCCGTGAAATGGTACATTCCGCTTAAGGTTTTTCGCAAAATGATATTCAGCGAAATGTTGTACAATCATGGCGAATATTACTATCCGCTTTCTGGCTATGCACTGAGAGGAAAGGGGAGTTGTTTTCTACTTTACTGTGAGGAAAAATTGCAAATTTGTATAGTAAACTACCCCTTCCTGGTAACTAATAAGCAATAACATAAGAAGCAAATCAGCGTATCTGGCATTTTATACTGCACGCTTTTGTATATTTCTTTTTGACTGCATAGGTGTTGTAAATTGGCATCCAAAATTGTATTCAAATTCTTCGTGTCGGTAATTAGCTGAAAATTAGCATTATCAGCACTATAAGAAGGTTATTAGTAAAGTAGCTGTATATTTTGCCAAAATAGCATTTAAGTAGCATTTAAGGCAACTTAAATGCTTATTGACCTACGTTTGAATGGCATTGGTGATGCTTATTGGTTACCTGGGAAGCTTTCATAGTTACGTAACTGCCAAAATGAATCATCTAAGGTTGAACTCCTCAGAAACTTGCAAAACTCGAGATTATGACAAAGATCATCCGAGATTCATGATTTATGTACAACACAGGTTAATTTGTGGCAATACGAAGTTTGTCGGGTCAGCTATTCTATACCTATAAAATAGGATTTCTGCCTGTCTGTCTGTCCGTATGTTCCTTATAGAATCGAAAACTACTGAACCAATCGGCGTGAAAATTTGCATATAGGGGTTTTTGGGGCCAGAAAAGGTTTTAGTGATGGTTAGAGACCCCTCCCCACACTAAGAGAGGGGGCTGCCATACAAATGAAACACAAATTTCTGCATAACTCGAGAACTAATCAAGCAAATAGAACAACATTTGGCATGTAAAAGTTTTCGAGGGCAAGAATATTTTCTATGGTGAATTAGGACCCCTCTCAACTTTAAGAGGGGGGGGGGGCTCCTATACAAACGAAATACAAATTTCCTCAAAACTCGAAAACTAATACAGTGGACTCTCGGAAAAGTTAACTCTCTAAAAAGTTAATTGTTCAGAAAAGTTAAGCGAATATTAACTCGCATGCAACACTCTGAAAAGTTAATTTTTTGCTTAACTTTTCTGAGAGTTTGAATTTATTGGTTGTCTAAAGCGTTTATTCATACAGGTACACTCAAGTACCTTTTAACACGGTTTGTTTTTTCGATTAATAAGAACAGGGCAACTTAGTGACCATTCATTTATATCTCAATACGTTGTGGAGTGGCCCGACATTCGTCACGTAGTTTGTAAATGGTCCCTCAGTTGTACCGTTCTTGAGCAATCGGAAAAAATAAACCGTGTAAAAAAAGACTTGAGTGTATGTTTTTCTTCTATCTTTAATTGTTAATTCTCATTTTCGGTATATTTTCGCCTTTTCACAAATTAACAGCAGGGAACAAAAAATAAGCGCGAACATTGTCAAAATGTTGTCGTAGACTACGAAAAATCAAAAGTAAACTAATATAACCGACTATTTTAAATTTACTGAAAGGAACTAAATATTATTTCATAATATCTTGCTACATATTTCTTTACATTACAACTTGCAGATACTTAAAAATGTTTATCCTGTATCCGAGAATATATTTTTCGCTTTTGTATTTATTATTTTCAATGACTCTTAGGACTACTCAGAAAAGTTAATATTTCGGAAAAGTTAATCGACCCATTCCCCAATCGATTAACTTCTCTGAGAGTCCACTGTAAAGCAAATGGAACAAAACTTGTCACCCACGTGGAAACAAAATTTGGAAACAAAATTTGGAAACAAAATTTTTTTCTATGATGAATTGGGACCCCTCCCCACTTTAGGAAGGGGCCTCCCATACAAATGAAATACAAATTTCCTCATAACTCGAGAACTAATCAAACAAATGGAACAACATTTGGCATGTGAAAGTTTTCTAAGACAAGAATATTTTCTATGGTGAATTAGAACCCCTCCCCACTTTAAGAGGGGGGGGGGGGGGGCTCCTATACAAACGGAATACAAATTTTCTCATAACTCGAGAACTAATCAAGGAAATGGAACCAAATTTGGCACGTGGGTGTTTTTAGAGACAAATTTTTTTTCTATGAAGAAATGGGACCCCTCCCAACTTCAAGAGGGGGTGCTTCAACACAAATGAAAAACAAATTTCCTCATAATTCGAGAACTAATCAAGCAAATGGCACCATATTTGGCATGTGGGTGTTTTTGGAGGCAACAATTTTTTCTATGATGAACTCGGACCCCTTACCTTTTTAAGAGGGGGGGGGGCTCTCAAACAAACGAAATACAAATGTCCTCATAACTCTAGAACTAATCAAGCATATGGAACCAAATTTAGCATGTGGGTGTTTCTGTAGGCAAGAATATTTTCTATGGTGAATTAGGACCCCTCCCTACTTTAAGAGGTTTGGAGGTAAGATTTTTTTCTATGGTGAATTGATACCCCTCTCTTCTTTAGAAAGCGAGTTATGGCCCATCTCCCCTTTTAAGAGGGGTGCTCCCATACAAATGAAATTCAAATTTCCTTATAACTTGAGAACTAATTAAGCAAATGGAACCAAATTTGGCATGTGGGAGATTTTGGAGTCTTGAATTTATTTTACGATAGTTAGAGACCTCTCACCCCTGTGGTAGGGGGATATGGACAAAACAGAAACAGAAATTTTTGCGAAACTCAAAAACTAATCTAACTCTAGAAATTCGAGACTCTTCCATAAAATATTAGTCAAAAACTATCTATAGTAACACTAGATCATTCAGGATGAGACGGTCGCGAGTATTGCCGGTGACCCGCCGTCGGAAGCGCCGCCCACTGGGGGGCTTGCAAAACTCGAGATTGTGACAAAGATCATCCGAGATTCATGATTTATGTACAACACAGGTTAATTTGTGGCAATACGAAGTTTGTCGGGTCAGCTAGTAGAGATATAAAAAAGCAATATGCCTTCCACCACTAAAAATATTACCCATCATCACTGGCATTCCCAACCTGCATAGAGGCACATGTCCCAGCTTCCATAAAAATTAACGGTAATTTAATGTCCATTTCAAGGCTAATTTCAAGTGAAATCTCAATTTCAATTTTAAGTTCTCTTCCACATCTAATTTCATGTTCCAGCTTCCAGTCCGAATTGGTCCAAACGAAAGTCTGATATGTTCAATTTCAAATCCAATTTTAAGGAAAATTTCAAGTTTAGTTTTCAAGCAATAACAGTAATTAGGTTCAACTTAAAGTCCAACTTTCAGTTCCAAACTGATACCAACGCCACATCCAATTGAAGTACAATTTCAAGCTCAATTCTAAGTTCACTTTCCTTTTCAAGTCTGATTTGAGTACAATATCAAGTCCAATTCATTAGCTTTTGATGACAAAAATTTTACGATAGCGTTAATTTTTCTTCCTGAGTTATGGCCAATCGTGACGATATCGTGAAATTTTTGTCATCGTAAGATTATGAATCTACGGATAAGAAAAACGTATTTTTAAGAATTGGAACATAGATTTTCCGACATTTCTTCAACATTTTCTACCACCGTGAAAGATTTTGTAGAATTTTTTTCCAGAAAGTATTTTTTGTGGATAGCTAAGAAATATAACTAATATTTTCATTAAATAGGATTTTCTCAGCGATGCTTAGTTCCTGAGAAATTATTATTTGAAATAAATAAATGTTTATAAAAATTACCTTTTCCGGCTTTATAATAACAAAAAACACTATCGTAAAGTTTTTTCACTAAAAAATAATGAATTTGTAAATAAGAAAACAATATTTCAAAAATTTTCTATGAATTAAAACATGGTTTTCTCGACTTTTCTTTACAGTTTTGCACTGCCGTGGAAAATTTTGTGAAAAATTTTTTACAACTGGAATTTTTCCTAGATTGCTGAGAAAATTTTCTTGCATCTTTACAAAAAAAAATCTGTGTTCTACGATGCTTGATTCAAGAGTTTGAAATTTTTAAAATAAGCGATGTCCGAGAAAATCGGAAAATTTCCCTTAGCGCTATCAGGGAAAACTGGAGATCTCGATTTTTTCAAAACTGTTTTTTTCAATAAGCCCATAAACTATGCCCGTATGCCAAATGTCATACAATTCTAAGGCACTGCACCAAACCGAAGATTTGTCGAAAATAATTGGTGCCGTGACGTGAGCAGAGATCTGTTCACTTCACTTTCGGCACGTTAGTTTAGTCGATGGGATTGTCGTATCACGTCACACGGCGTTTTACTTTCGGCAACCAATCTTGCGGTTTGGCAAATGTTGAAGTCGCTTATGCGATTTATTTTTACGTAATTCGTAATTTACGTAAATTTAATGCAGCAGCGTAGCGAAGAAAAAGACGAAGCAAAATATTGAATGAGAGTGCGCTTTTATTAGATGGTTTTGAATACTCAGCTGTAGTGACGTCATATCAGGTACGGGTTTTATACTTAACGGTGTATACGGAAAATTATGTTATAGCGTTATTTAAGAAGTATTTAAGATATAAGTATACTAGCTGACCCGACAAACTTCGTATTGCCACAAATTAAACTGTGTTGTACATAAAACGTGAATCTCGAATGACCTTTGTCACAATCTTGAGTTTTGCAAGTTTCTGGGGAGTTCATGGGTGTTTTAATATACAAATTTTCCTCACAGTAAAGTAGAAAACAACTCCCCCCATTGCTTAGCCTGATAAAATAAAGCGGATAGCATTTAAATATTCGCCATCATTACAAACCATTTCGCCGCATACCATTTTGCGGAATACCAATTCTCGGTTGACCATAACGCGGAATTTAGAATTTCCCAGAATACCATTTCGCGAAAAACCTTACGCGCGATGTACCATTTCACGGAAAATCTTTTCGTAGAAGGTACCATTTCGCAGGGGTGACCCAACTGAAGGAAAGTAATAGAGGTCAGTAGATCTAGGAAAATAAATAAACCTATATAGCGGTGATCTCTACGGGGGGCTGCCCCCCGTAGTGGCCGCCGCTTCCGATGGCAGGTCGCTGGCAACACTCGCGGCCTGTGGCCGTCTCGCGCTGAATTATCTAATGTTACTATTGATAGTTTTTGGTGGTCTTGTTATTGATTAATGTTATATGAATGAGTCTAAAATTTCTCGAGTTCGATTAGTTTTTGAGTTACGCAAAAATTTCTGTTTTATTTGTATGATAGTCCTTACCCAAGTAACAATTTGGGTTTTATTACACTCTCATGATGGCATTTAAGACCAAAATTGGTCATGAAAACCGCCATAAGAGTACAATAAAACCCACATTGTTGCTTGGGTATCATCCTACCACAGGGGTGAGGGGTCTCAAACCATCATTAAAAAAATTCCTGTCTCCAAAACCCCCCACATGCCAAATTAGGTTCCATTTTTTATGACGAATTGAGACTCCCTCCTAGAAAGGTCAGGGGTCTCAATTCATCATAGAAAATATTCATGCCTCCAAAAACACCCACATGCCAAATATGGTTCCATTCGATTAGTTTTCGAGTTATGAGGAAATTTGTATTTCATTTGTATAGGAGCCCTCCCTCCTAAAGTGGGGAGGGGTTTCAATTCACCATAGAAAAAATTCTTGTCTCCAAAAACACCCACATGTCAAATTTTGTTTCATTTGCTTGATTAATTCTCGAATTATGCAGAAATTTGTGTTTCATTTGTATGGGAGCCACCCCCCCTCCTAGTGGGAGGAGGGGTCTCTAACTGTCATAAGAATCTTCCCTGGCCCCAAAAACCCCTATATGCAAATTCTCACTCCGATCGGTTCAATAGTTTTCGATTCTATAAGGAACATAGAGCAGACAGAAATCCATTTTTATAGGCATAGATTTGTATGGGAGCCCCCCCCTCTTAGTGGGGGGAGGGGTCTTTTGCCATCGAGAGAACCTTCCGTAGCCCCAAAACCCCTACATGCAAATTTTCACACTGATCGGTTCAGTAGTTTCTAGTTTCGATTCTAAAAGGAACATAGGGACAGATAGACAGACAGACAGAAATCCTTTTTTATAGGTATAGATTTCATGGTTCGTTCGTACAAACACTGTTTGATGCTCGCGCTGTTTCGACGCACTATGGATCCTCTCCATACAAAAGCTGGACAAAAAACAAGTTGTCCGAAGATACTGAAAATGCCACCTAGTGGTAATTTTGGGTCCCTAAATCTGATTTTTGCATTTGAAATGTTCTAAAATTATCATATGAACGTCTAAGGTTGATTAAAATTTTCATTAATATTGTAAATCATATAGGGCGAAGTCCTGTATGGCTGGACAGGCCTCAATGCCTATGATTGATATTTTTAAATAAAAATAAAAACCAGAAAACTGCTGGAAAGAATATGGAAATTTACAAAGCTAACTGCGATATTATTTATTTTGAGGTACACTCAAGTCACTTTTCACGCGAATGATGCGTTCCACGTAAATCGAAACAGCGTAAATTCACGAAAAAGTCACGTAATTTCCGAAATTTGTGTTAAAACCAAACCGCGTAAAACGCGATTTCAGTGCATTTTAATTTTAGGTAAAAATACTAAAATGAGCAATTCTGTTAGTATTGAATACCATAGCAATAACAAAATGAAACATTAATTTTTTTCTTATAATACTAAAAGGAGATATTCATTTAGTATTAAATATCATCTGAATAACAAAACGAGATATTTCATTTTTTTCTTAAAATGTCAAAATGTGATATAGATTTAGTATAGAATAGCATAGTAATAGCAAACTGAGATATTCGATTTACGTCCCATGTGCGAAAACATTTGATATTATTTAGGTATTGCAATAACAAAACCAGTTATTATTTAAGTGTTAGTAGAACATTTTTTAGCTATTATTTTAGCTATTTTACCTTTTATATCAAGCTCGTCAATACCAAATTCAGATATGCAGTTATTGACCCAAAAAATATCTGGATCAGGTATTTTTCCAGTAATTTTCTCCTGCTCGGGTACGGATACTTTTTCGACAGCAACTGTTAGTGAAAGCTTACCGCGGTTGCATTTTTCAATTCCACTTTTACCTAAATATAACGCGGAATGTTATTTTTACTCTGAACTGCAATAGGTATTAAACTAATGTTATATAACACTTTTAACTTTGGTTTTCTTCTTTAGGCGGCTGAGCTATTTGGAAGAAAAATTGTTATAACTGTTTGGCAAAGATCGATCGGATTCGAACACAATCAAAGCATAGGTGGTGCCGAGTTGTTTTTCAATACTTACAAAATGAAAAGCTCGATACAAAGTTGGTATCCTTTATTTCCATTTCAAGATGTTACATCGAATCTCAATGATTCTCCTTAGAAAAATAATAAAATGTTTGCTACGTTGCCGCGTATGAGACAGGTGTTTTATTTTAACAAACCACATATATCCGAAATCCAATTAAAACCCCCGATTTAATTCATCTAGTGGTGGAATGAATCATTGTTATACAGTGTTACTCGTTATTTGAAACAGTCTGCATGTAGGACCTATATTCAAATTTGATTAAAAACCACAAAATAACAGAAAATTGTGTATGTTAATGACACATTCCGCCGTGACGTTACAACGTTTTGACTTTTCTTTGCACAGTATTTATGTTTTAGCTGGGAAAATCGTTGAGAAACCCCCAAATATTATTATATATTTGGAAAGAGCATAAAATTTCCTATTAAAAGTGGACAAATTAATAGCATTTGCTTTGCCCAGATTGTTTTGGAAAGCAAATATGTAGCGTGACGTTACAACGCGCCAGAAATACGTCTTTTGGTTCTACTGTTAAAAAACATGAAAATTCTGCTCTCTTTCAAATTTTATCTAAAGATTTTCTTTTATGATTTGATAAGAGATGAATACTGAACAACTTGCCGTTTTCAGAATTCCGATAGTTAGTGAAGTTAATTTTTAAACAGCTTTTACTTTTCGTGACGTTACAACGCTCTGCTTTGCACAGAGAGGGTCGTAGCTCCGTTGTAACGTCACGAAAAATCTGTTCATTTAATATTCATTAATTATCGCTGTTGCTGCCCTAAGGCTGTTGCTGTACATAAGGGATAATCCAAAAATGCGTTGATTTGTCTTTCACTATTTCGCCTACGTAATTGTGGGGTTGTTCACAGTTCGTAGCGCTGTAGAGGGATGCTAAGAAAGTGAGACATAAGTAATAGCAACGAAACCTTAAGTTATAGCATAATAATTGCTTCAGAAAAGTTTCTTCATTTAAACAGCACTTTCTAGTGGTGAAAAAATATTCGGACATTGGGGTATCCTCAAGCAGATACAAAAAATATTTTCTCTATTTTAAGTCAGAAATGGTTTCTGTCTACAGAAAATTTGTAGAAAAACTAATGTTAAGAAACTTTGTTGAATACTTAAGATTTATATTTCTTACATAAAAAAGTTATAGAGCCAAACTCTTAGGGACACCCTTAAAAATTTTTTTTCGATCTAGCTCTTTAATAACCCTTCGTATGGCTTACAAATGTTCTAAGAAATTGATAATCTAATTAAATTGCACATTTTTGTCGAAAATAGTAGAGCACTATCTTTTTCCCTTTAGAAACTATCACTGGCTTTTTTATTTTTATAGTCTTCAGTATTCAACGAAGTTTCTTAAAATTAGTTTTTTTACAAACTTTCTGTAGACAGCAATCATTTCTGAATTAAAATAGAGAAAATATTTTTTGTATCTGCTTAAGGACACCTTAATGTCCGAATATTTTTTACCACTAGAAAGTGCTTTTTAAATGAAGAAACTTTCTTGAAGCAACTATAATGCTATGTCTTAAGGTTTCGATGCTATTACTTATGTCTCACTTGTTTTGAATCCGTCCGGCTGCCCGCCGTGACGTTACAACGCGAGCTTCAATCAGTTGTAACTTAGGTTCTACTTAACTTATCATCACTTAGGCACCGTTTTAAAGGTATTTTTGAGTACAAAGAGAATACGGATTATTAGATTGTTCGAATTTGTACTTTTCTGCGAAAGCGAAAAAGTACACCTTTTTCGTGACGTTACAACACAAAAAATGGCCCTATTTCATCCACTTGAAATACAAAATAACTGCAAAATTACATCCAAACTATTTTTGGAATGGATTTAGTATATATTCCTTTGTAAGTTGGTCGAAAACAAATGATATCATGAAATGTTTTAGCGCACTGTAGCAGTATTTTTAAAAATATCACGAAAAATCATTTATTTCTTGTAAATTTCATTTATTTTCGATACACGTTTTATATAACTTCTGAAAATGCTAGAATATCAGTCATGGCAGTTTTGAAAGGTTCAAACATTGCCCAATCATGGAAAAATATTCAACAATGCTAAAAGCAACTTTTATAAAATGTCTTGTTGGTATACCGGCCCGCAGAATGTGTCTAATACAGCCCGGACTCGATTATCCGGGTGTTCATTTTTATTTTGAGCCCGGATCATTATTTTTTGGAATGTCAAGTTTTTTTGACTTTTAGGTTCCGTTCTGATTCAAACTTCGAACACTTAAGCTATGCTGAAACTTTCTTCAAAGAAAACGGTTCGAAAACATCTTTATTCTACTCCCATAAATGATTTAATAGCTTGACAATTTAATTATTTTCATGTTAAAATTTTAAAAATGAGGATAAAATGTTAATTTACATTGAAAAACACTAAAAAACTGCAGTTCGGTTTTGATTCAAACTTCGAACACTTTCATGGTCGACATTCAAAGCTCGAATATTTCAGTCTCAGTCTCAGACATTGAACACTTGTATTACTTGGAAAAGTATTAATGTTTTTAGTGTCATTTAACCTAAATAAGTGAAATTTCCTCTTTTTTCTAAATAATGTTATTTTTAAATCCGCATAACAGTATGATTTAAATTTTTCACACAATAATTAGTTTCAATCCATACTTCTGTAGTCAATTGCTAATATTTTCAAACTCTATGTACCACATCTGAAGCAAGTTTACTTTGAACAGCTTTACAATGCAGATAATTCATTTTCCCGAAGGAAAATCCGGAAAAACCTGATATTATTCGTGGGTGATGAAGTTTGAATCACACCTCAAAACGTGATTCAAACTTCGAACCTTTTTATTTATCTAATATCTTTGAAATAATGCATGAAATATTGTATTTTTACTATGGGGAAGGTAAATGTTCTAAAATTGGTAAAATAATGCAAACGAAAAAACAACTACTTTTGCACGAAACGCTAAGAGTATGCGAACGAAGTTAAAATCTGAGTTCTCACTTTTTTCCAACGCCTGCTGATTTCTTACAAGGAGTCCTACAGTTCAATGCCATACCTCACCGGATAGAGGACATCCTAACGAACACGGTGGTGTACACTAAACATAATATTTTATCATATTAGCGATACTACGATCATTTTATTTTGAAGTGTTCGAAGTTTGAGACTGTTCTAAGTTTGAATCAGAACGGTATCATGTATGTTTTATTTATTATTGATCTATCTTCCCAAAAGTCAGAAAATTCCTTTCTTAAGATTTTTTCCCCCGATGATTTTTTTTTTGGTACAAAATTATTTTTCTGTGTTATGATTTTCAATATTTAGGTGTTATAAATGATTTTTTATTATTGATCAATCTCCTCTAAAGTCAAAAGATACCTTTTTTTGCAATTTTTTATTAATGATTATGATAATAATGATGATGATGATCATGATCATGATCATGATGATGATTTTTAAGTAAAAAAATTAATATCATTTTCACAGGATTTATTTTTGTTTTGTTCGCCGATAAAAGGGACATAAGAAAGGAATTTTGTAGCTTTAGGGAGATGAATCAATACTTGTTAAGTAAGAATCATCATGTAGTATGAAAACTATAACATTAGGTTTCACTTTCGTATCTTCGTGCAACGTAAGAACTATTGAACTAATAATGTGATGTATATACTGGACACTATCACTTGTTGTTCTTACAAAATAAAATAAACATTTACCTTATTCGCCAACCGGTTTCGGGTAGATGTTACCCATCATCGGGGCTAGGTCCAATAAGGCGAATAAGGTAAATGTTTATTTTATTTTGTAAGAACAACAAGTGATAGTGTCCAGTATATACATCACATTATTAGTATAACATTAGGGTTTAAAATAAATCATCGAAAATAAATAATTTTTTTTCACCCGGCTAATCGACTCTAAAACCCCGGATAATCGAATCCCCGGATAATCGAATTCCCGGATAATCGAGTCCGGCCTGTATACAGCAACGTTATAGCCTTGCCAAAAGCAACCAAAGACAATATTTCTATTAATGGTTAATCAAATTATGCCGTAACCCCAAATTATGGTTTTCCCCAAAACCATTTTTCTTTACCTGGCGGTACGTGTATCTCAGAATCTAGTGGACCGATTTGGCTGAATTTTTTTTTTCAGCATGTAAGAATGAATTATCTAAATTGTTACGTAGCCGTTTTTTGATATCTCAGTTTTTCAATTTTTTATGAGCTTTTTGTTGGCGATTTTTGATGAAAAATCACCTTTCTTTTGGAAAAATTGCCGCCATTTTGGTAATTTTTCGAATTTTCAAAAACCGCTACGTAACAATTTAGGTATTAACCTAAAGCTTCAAAATCATCCTTGAGATCCGTTCTACGACACTCCGTTGGTTCCCGGCACGTACCGCCAGCAAGGAACTATTTAGAGGGCATTCACGCGCCCACCTACCACCAGCATAATAATTACTATTCTGGTATCCACACAATACAATATATATCTTCAAATATACCTTAACCAATAACAAAAATACCCCAACACTTAACTATAAATCAAGCAGCTGAAATTTTTTTACAAAAATCTTTTATTTTTCGGTCTTCCAGAGTAGGGTCCCCCCTTAAAGTAAATAGAGCCAAAAGTCTAATTCCAAGCGCCTCAATTTTCGACGTCGGAACTTAAAGGTTAATCACAATAGTCGCCTGTGACCTGTAGCAGCAATCAGAAAGCTAAGATGTTGTAGGATAGTTGATCGGGACTAACGGGATAATTACTTCAACTTTGCACGAATTGGATAATTTAGAGATGTAAACTCGTTGAATTGTAAAAATCTGCTTACCATTAAAGAATGCAACATTATTGCACTTTATTTTTTTGCCCCTTCAAATTTCGAAAATTTTTGAAGAGGGGGGGGGTGACATAAACTTTTTTTCAAATTTGTATAAGCCTTATTGCCTTTCTACTGAATATATGAATATGAATATATGGTACTACCACCGCCTTAGCAGAACATCCGTTCATAGCAATGAGCCTATCATGTCAAAAAGAGTTGTACATATTCAAAGATTGGTCATGCTTCCCAACTCTTATATGAAGGGCCAAAAGGGAATTGGTCGGTAAGCAACATCACACACGTACCAGGGATTTAGAGAATCTCCTTCCAAGAGCAAAGTCGCCTGAGTCAATCTTTGAATAAGCCGTCTTAATGCAGAATGACTCCAGCAGGTGGGGAGAAGAGCCCGCTCATTATCCACTATGTGTTGTTAATCGGGCCAAGATTAACCCTAGAAAGTTGACTGTTTCACTCTCCCTAGGCACACCGCTTCAAACAAGTGCTCTGATGGTCCCTCCCTCTTCCCGATTCTAATTTATTTATTTAATACTGGTATTATATTTAAGTGTATCTTACTATATAACCAAATAAGCCAAATAAATAAGTAACATTACCTTTTTAAATCTGTACCTGCATACCTGCACATTTGTTTTATGTGATGCAACATCTACATCCAATACTAATTTCTTGTACCACGAACTCCGTTGCAATTGGACCGGTCCTAACCCTCTAACGGGATACATTGTAAAGCGATGCGATCAAGCTAATGACTATCTTTTCGGATATTTAAAAATATACTCAAGTTAATTATAGATGTTCTTGAGAAATTAAATAATGATTATTGTGGCAGCAGAAAGGCTAGGTCACGCCACTAGGTGGATTAATTCGGGGTTTGTAACATATAAGCATAAATTCAATGAAAACCCCGAATTAATCCACCTAGCGGCGTGACCTAGCCTTTCTACTGCCACAATGATCATTATTTAATATCTCAGGAACATCTATAATTAATCTTAAATACCTTTGGATCAGAGGTTGGAAAACTCGCAAAATGAATAAATACGCCGAGCATCGGCAAACGGTTTTTATCATGATAAAACAGCTACGCGAGTGGTTCAATTCGCCTATAACAATGAGCAACATACACTCACACTTCGTAGCATCGCTGAATATACGAATATCGTGAGCAATGCAAAAGTGCGATGTACCGCTTTCTGCTGCTTGTAAAACCACTAACACTACTTTAAACTATTTCCTTTTCGTGGTAATATTATTTTGAATACTTTCCGACGTCCCCGGGTATTCTATATCCGAAAAATCGAACACACTCAATGTTCAATATTCAATTTTTGAACGAATTCTGATGTTCACATTGAGGTTCTGTTCGTGATAAAATTCAAAGCCGATGCGTGCATTATCGGCGAGGCAGGCGAATAGTGTATGTTCATGAGGGATGTTCATCGATTCAAATAATCACTTTTTCGCGAATTCTCCAACCACTGCTTTGGACACTTTACTTTTTGTTCTTATTGTAAAAAATCAGAGGGGTTGTGTACAAGACACGACCGCATATATAAGTGACGCAGGACTACGTAAGTCTCTTTGTAGTAATAGTAGCATGTATCCATGCTTGTAATCATTCGATTCTTCATGTATACATGCTATATGCAACATATATACATGCTACATGCGTTGTATGTAACATTTATCAAAGTAGTAACATTGCATACGTTCAATCCTCAAACGATTTCAAAGTTATTGCTATGTGCATTTGGAAACAATGTAAAAAAATCAAGAACACAAACTATTGCTTTCCTGCTACCTTACAGAAATTAAAGATTGTTTTTATTATTTGATTAGTTATCATGGTTCCCACGTTGAAGGGATTTTACCAATTCAATCCTATTTTATCAACAGCACATCTTTTTACTACACTTCTAATGAAACGGCAAGCATGCGTTTTCATACAGTCATATTATTACCGAACACTACAGCTGTAGCACATTTTTCCAACACAGATATCAAATTCGCCTAGGTTTAATCGTCTCGCAGTAAAGAATTTGCGATCTGTTGTGACAACGCACTTGTGTCGTTTTTTCTGGCACACTTCCCTAACACAGACATCAAATTGGACTAGGTTTAATCGCGTTCGTAAGAAATCTGTTGGCACGAGGGGGTTTTGTCACTCTTTCTGGCGTACTTCCCAAGCAAGGACATCAAAATGGTCTAGGTTTAACCGCGGTGTTAAGAAATCTTGTTGAAATGAGGAAACTTTGTCACTTGTTTTGGCTTACTTCCCAAGCACAGATATCAAATTGGCATAGGTTTAGATCATCCTAAAGAATCTTCCAACCAATCACGAAGCGAGAATTCTGGTAAAACATAGGTTCATCATTTTCAATAGTTCAACTTCAAGAATCCATATTTTTCTTCGTTTGGGCCAATTCTTAGAAGATTTTCCAATCGATCGGTGTAAGAATATTGAAAATCGATCGGAAAACCGCTGAGCTATTAGCGCTCAAAACCTTTCATTTTTCGTGACGCTCGCATTTTTCGATCTTTTGGAATGACACCCTATCTCAAAACTTGCCGTCAGACGTAGTCCTACGTCAAAACAAAAAGTAAGGTGTGCAAAGGTATTTAAGATTCATTCTAGTTCTTACGTTAGCACGACTGCGTAATTGAAATCTATAATTAACTTGACTATATTTTTAAATATCCGTTCTGTATTCCTCCAAATCCTTATTTGCCAGTAAAATTCACAACGTTTTGCGTACAATAATTGTATTTTCTTTCCTTGGGTAAATAAATACTTGTAAGCATCATTTATGTTACTTGAAGAACACCTTACAGCCCGGACTCGATTATCCGGGTGCTCATTTTTATTTTCAGCCCGGATAATCGAATCATCATTTTTGGTACAAATTTTTTTTGGTATGTCAAGTTTTTTGACTTTTAGGTATCAGAAATGTTTTATTTATTACTAGCTGACCCGACAAACTTCGTATTGCCACAAATTAACCTGTGTTGTACATAAATCATGAATCTCGGATGATCTTTGTCACAATCTCGAGTTTTGCAAGCCCCCCCGTGGGCGGCGCTTCCGACGGCGGGTCACCGGCAACACTCGCGACCGTCTCGTCCTGAATGATCTAGTGTTACTATAGATAGTTTTTGTGGTCTTGTATTGACTAATGTTTTATGGAAGAGTCTCGAATTTCTCGAGTTCGATTAGTTTTTGAGTTTCGCAAAAATTTCTGTTTTATTTGTATGAGAGTCCATATCCCCATACCACAGGGGTGAGAGGTCTCTAACTATCGTAAAATAAATTCTAGACTCCAAAATCTCCCACATGCCAAATTTGGTTCCATTTGCTTGATTAGTTCTCGAGTTATGAGGAAATTTGTATGGAAGCCCCTCCTTTTAAAGAGGAGAGGAGTTATAATTCCCCTTATAAAGAAGGGAGGGATCTCAATTTACCATAGAATAAATTCTTGTCACCGAAAACACCTACATGCCAAATTTTGTTCTATTTGCTTGATTAGTTGTCGAGTTATGCAGAAATTTGTGTTTCATTTGTATGGGAGCCCCCCCCCTCTTAGTGGGGGGAGGGGTTTCTAACCATCACTAAAACCTTTCCTGGCCCCAAAAAACCTCTACATGCATATTTTCATGCCGATTGGTTCAGCAGTTTTCGATTCTATAAGGAACATACAGACAGAGAGACAGAAATCCTTCTTTATAGGTATAGATTGATCTATCTTCCCAAAAGTCAGAAAAATCCTTTCTTACGACTTTTTCCACTGATGATTTTTTTTGGTACAATATTATTTTTTGTATGTTATGTTTTTCAATATTTAGGTACAGTCAAATTTCGTTAATTGGGCTAAGCTTATCACCGATTTTCACAAAAACTTTCATTAATTGGGCTGTGCTGTGATAGGTAACAGTTCAATTGATGTTCATGCCATCTATTGACTTTATTAGATCAGCCCGAAGTAAGGAAAGTTTTTCTCAAAATCAGCGATAACCTTAACCTAATTAACGAAATGTGACTGTATTATAAATGTTTTACCTTTCTACTATATAAATATATAGTATAAAGGTATAGAAATCACTTGGAAAACCGGAAATGGAAAGAAGGTCCTGCGGGCCGAATGTCATATACTATTCGACTCAGTTTCGAAAACTGAGCATTTTCTGTGTGTGTGTGTGTGTATGTATGTATGTATGTATGTGTGTGTGTGTGTGTGTGTGTGTGTGTGTGTGTGTTTGTGTGTGTGTGTGTGTGTGTGTGTGTGTGTGTGTGTGTGTGTGTGTGTATGTGTGTGTGTGTGTGTGTGTGTATGTGACGCTTTTAATCTCACTCACTTTTCTCGGAGATGGCTGGATCGATTTTAATGTTCTTAGCGTCAAATGAAAGGTCTAGGTGTCCCATAGGTCGCTATTGAATTTCATATTGATCGGACTTTTAGTTCAAAAGTTATGTATAAAAATACGAAAAATATGGGACTTCATTATCTCATAGGTCCCTTAACCGATTTGAACAAAATTGATTGCATATGAACGAGGAGCCTTGCAAACCCTTAACTTCCAAATTTCATGATTTCATGGACTTGTAGTTTGAAAGTTACATAAAGAAATGTGAAAAAATAGTATTTAAAACATATTTTTGTAACATATAAACATTAATTCAATGAAAAGCTTCACACATTTTATTATTATTTGAAAATTACTGCTGAGATCTATCAAACGAAACCGAGTTATTTAAAATCGGACGGTTCATTCTAAAGTTATTTAAACTTAAGCACCGCATATTAAACCGTTAAAACGTGTGAAATCAAAACAAATGTTGATTGTATGCAATGTGTGTGATGTATGTGTGTATGTATGTGTGTATGTATGTATGTATGTATGTATGTATGTATGTATGTATGTATGTATGTATGTATGTATGTGTGTGTGTATGTGATGACAATTTGCAATTTTTAAATTTGCATTGAAATTCAAGAAAAGTGAGAAACATGTCAATTGTCTGAAGTTTTTGAAGCCTCTTAGTGGAATACGAAATTTGAAATTAAAGAAAAGAAAAAACTTTTACCGACTAAATTTCACTATTTATTATTTATTCGCGACAGATACGTATACGCTTTGAAATAAGACACTGATGAAGCCTGCACGTCGTAGGCGAACTACGTATCTGTTGCAAATAAATATTAAATAGTGGGATTCAACCGAAAAGCTTTTTGCCTTTCTACTATATAAATATATAGGGTAAGAGCACCAGTTTTGGCCATAGTTTGTCAAACTTTTAAGGGTATCGATCACGTTTTATAAAAAACGAATAAACTAAATATGTTTAAGCTCTTCAACAGGTAATTTCAGTCTTAATCTTCATAATGTATAAGTTTATTTGATGAAAATATGCTTTTTTGTTTTAATTTTTGTCGATTGAAAAAAAATCTGCTGGGTTCCTATTTTGGCCATAATGTTCTTCTATTCGCCACTCTGTGTTCCTATTTTGGCCACCCTGCTTAAAAAGTATCGCAACACAAGTTAAACTACCACGTAAACTAATTTTACTGAATTAGTTATCTTTTTAATATGAAATTGCAAGGATTAGCATTGCTTCCGGGATTTTAACCTTTTTTCGTCACACCTTTTCTTGTGCAAGAGTGCAAAAATTGCTGTTCTAGAAAAAGAAGTTTTAATAAAAATTATTTTTTCCTTATGTTTAAGTTTATTTGAGATTATTTCTAATCCTTTAAGCAGTTTTCAGTTATAAATCCGTTTTTGCAGCAATATAATCTTTTGGGAAATCTTTTGGATAATTTTCATAGCCGATGATTTAACAACTTCTGCTTTATTTTTTGCTTGCTACGGGTGCAATCAGTGTAACAAATTTATTCGATTTAAAAAGCAAAGCAAAGCCCAAGTGCTACATTCCGCTACCGAAACTTGACCTACTGTTTTTATACGACAGACTTCGCAGCCAGCTGTTAAAGTGCAGGACAATTGCAGGACCAGTTGCTGCGATCCTGTTAACTCTAACAGCCTCTCCCAGCATTATACCTCGAGGTAAACTGGGAGGCATGACGGAGTTATGTTAAACAAAAGTGTTTTTCATAAACCACAACTGCAAAAAATTGACATTCAACTTTCAGCTTTACATAGGACAATTTGGTGAGATATCGTAATATACTGATGCATTACCTTCAAACGTTTGAAAAGTGTGTAACAGCCTTTTGATATCTGAATTTCAAACATAGTTTTCTTTAAATATTGTGATCGTGAAGAATAATAATCACTAGGTACCGTAAGCAAAAAAAATAATTGGCCTTTCTAAACATACTTTTGTTCGAGCCACTTAATCTCAATTACAGAAATCGTCGCTTATAGCGAAACTAATCAGAGAAATTTATGCTGTTCTAGAAATGGATTATATTTCAACATTATTTTAAGTCTGATACAGTACTTTCTTATGTAATCGAGGAACATTAGAACCTATCGAGATATGAAAGCAAAACTTGAACTTCCCTTTGAGAAAACCATATGTATTATTTAATTTATTCCAGTATTTACATGGTTTTTCAAATTATAAGTGGTCATCCAACCCCGTTTTCTTTGACCAAGTCCCCATGTAGAGTGTAGAGAGAAAACCTTGAGCAACTTTTTTGACGTAGGACTACGTCTTTGTTTACTATACTGGGACTGGGTAGCACTTTGTGAAAATGAAATTAGAAGTGTAACGTTTGAATGAAAGATTTCAAATGCTAATAACTACTAAACTACTGAACGAAATTGAACAATTTATATGTCGTTGAATAGATAAAATGACCAGCAATTTTATAGGTTGGTAAGAAAGCAATTTTAAGGAGGGCGTAAGAGGGGGGGGAACACAAATTTCCTCAAAACTCGAGAGCTAATCAAGCAAATGGAACCAAATTTGGCATGTGGAAGTTCCAGAAGGCAGGATTTCTTTCAACGGTGTACTGAGACCTCTTTCCCTACTAAGAGGGGGGGCTCCCATAGAAATGAAATACACATTTCCTCATAACTCTAGAACTAATCAAGCAAATGGAACCAAATTTAGAATGTGGAGGCTTTAGAAGGCAAGAATTTTGATATGGTTAATTGAGACCATTTTTGGGAGAGGGGGAGAGCTCCCATATAAATAATAAACCAATTTCTTCATAACTCGAGAACTAATTAGGCAAAAGGAACCAAAATTGGCATGTGGGAGTTTTTGGACGAAAGATGTTTTTCTATGGTGTACTGAGACTCCTTCCCCTTCTAAGAGGGGAGGCTCCCATACAAATAAAATACAAATTTCCTCATAACTCGAGAACTAATCAAGCAAATGGAACCAAAATTGGCATGTGGGGGTTTTTGAGAGAAAGATGTTTTTCTATGGTGTACTGAGACTGCTTCTTCTAAAGGGGGGGGGGGGGCTCCCATACAAATGAAACATAAATTTCCTCATAACTCGAGGACTAATTAAGCAAATGGAACCAAAATTTGGCATGTGGGTGTTTTTGGAGGCAGGTTTTTTTCCTATTTCCTTTTCCCCTCACCCCTGTGGTAGGAGGATAAGGACTCGCATACAAATAAAACAGAAATTTTTGCGTATGTGCCATATTTTCTGTTATGTAACAAGCGGTAAACTGTGAAAGTAAACTACCCAGGTAACCAGTAAGCATTTCCTATGCAATTTAAATGCAAGCCAATAAGCATTTAAGTTGCCTCAAATGCTACTTAAATGCTATTTTGGCAAAATATGCGGCTACTTTACTGCTAGCCCTCTTATAATACTGACAATGCTTATTTGCAGCTAGTTACCGACAAGAAGAATTTAAAGAGAATTGTGGATGCCAATTTACAACAGTTCTGCAGTCAAAAGGCATACAGCAACCTAAACCAAACTAAACAGCAACCTGCAGTATAAAACGCCAGGAATGCTAATAAACGATTGATTTACTGCTTATACTAATGCTTATTGGTCACCTGGGTAGTTAAATCTTCTCGGAGCAAAAGACAGTGAATCGACGCCGCTAACTTACGTGCCTGTTGCCATTCATGTCAAAAGCGAAGAACATTCGAGTGGCACGTCATATTTGCGATGAACGTGCTTTGGCTTTAATGATATTTGTAACCAATGGCTCTTTTAAAGGCCACATGCGAGTTAAAAAAAGATTACATCAAGTTACGCATTAACATATTCAATACAATAATCTGTGGTGACCAGTGATCATTACCATTTCAACCTTTATGATGTAGACAAGTGATTTTTAAAAGAAATCTCTGTGTCTGAAAGGTTGCAGGTGTAGTACTTGTGTAACCCCGTCCGCATATTTTCCAAGTCACCATTGCATTCAATGAAGAATTGAATCTGAATATTTCGCTATTCTCTTAACATTCACTTGTACAATGGCAGTCACAGATTCTTATAAACATACGTATGCCAGAAATTCAGTTTACATTAGTCTTTGATCTGATGATCTGATATAGTCCTACGTCACCCTTTCGTGCAACCCTTAGGGCTGTATACCGTGTAGTTTTTTCTGAAACGCTATCCTGGGAGTATAATCAAAACAATTATCAAATTAATTATGATTTCTTCGTAGTTTATCCACGTGGAAGCTTCCATGATAGCTTCGCTAACTCGGGCGCTGGCTGAAGTCACAGTTTCGGGAGTTCAAATTGATAGTTGTTGATGACGGACCATGAGAGACGAGAACCATTTCCTGTCCAACGTAAATAAAAGTTACCAAAAAAGTTGTGAATATTTTGAACAATATGTAAATTACATGAAAAATTATATTTTATGGAGTATTACGATTGTTTTTGGTAAGAAAATCCTTCACATTGAATAACTACGTATGATGCTGCACTATAAAATCGCTACGTAGTATTTCAATAAGCCAGGAAACAATTTTTTCCTCCTCCTTGGACAGTATCGTTCCAGTACTCTGTGTTGTGGTTTTCTGCCTCTTGCCACACGTACGGTATCAAATTGTAGACCTTAGATACCGTATTTTTTACGAGTCGCGTATTCTGAAGATACTTTGATTGTACACCTGACAGGCAATGTTTTTCGATGAAGCCATAATTTTGTGTACAATCTTCAACAAAGAATATCAAATAGTCAATAAATTTATTGATAAATTAATCAATTAAGTAACTCACTGTCTTCCAGCGGTAAAAAAGAAAAAAATTTGAAAATCCACGACCACAATATCAGAACTAAATATCAGTAGATTTTACATATGGCGAAAACGGGCATATGAAATATGAAATTGCTTTGACGTATGACCAAAAGCGGCATAGCGAAAGTTTTTGATCTCCTATGGACATTTTTTTTATATAAAAAAACTTCTACACGTTTATCATATGATCGATATGGTTTGAGAAATAATCCATTACACGAAATTCCATTACATTACATTCCAACGAAAAATAAATAATTTTAGATAATAAATGTTATGTACTGAAAGTTCCTCTCGTACTATGCTGTCAATAGGTTATGTGGGAAATTAAGGGAGGCCTTTTTTATTTTTGCAATATTCCTAGAATAATAATTTTCTAGTATTAGTTTTATGAGTTTTATTAGTTTTATTAGTTATATGAAAAAAAAATCAAAAATTTGATTTAGTTTCATCTTAAGTTGTATTATTGCCTTTCTACTATAAAAATATATAGTATAAAGGTATAGAAATCACTTGGAAAACCGGAAATGGAAAGAAGGTCCTGCGGGCCGAATGTTATATACCATTCGACTCAGTTTCGAAAACTGAGCATTTTCTGTGTGTGTGTATGTATGTGTGTGTGTGTGTGTGTGTGTGTGTGTGTGTGTGTGTGTGTGTGTGTGTGTGTGTGTGTGTGTGTGTGTGTGTGTGTGTGTGTGTGTGTGTGTGTGTGTGTGTGTGTGTGTGTGTGTGTGTGTGTGTGTGTGTGTGTGTGTGTGTGTGTGTGTGTGTGTGTGTGTGTGTGTGTGTGTGTGTGTATGTGTGTGTGTGTGTGTGTGTGTGTGTATGTGACGCTTTTAATCTCACTCACTTTTCTCGGAGATGGCTGGACCGATTTTAATGTTCTTAGTGTCAAATGAAAGGTCTAGGTGTCCCATTGGTCGCTATTGAATTTCATACTGATCGGACTTTTAGTTCAAAAGTTATGTATAAAAATACGAAAAATATGGGATTTCATTATCTCATAGGTCCCTAAACCGATTTGAATAAAATTGATTGCATATGAAAGAGGAGCCTTGCAAACCCTTAACTTCCAAATTTCATGACGATTGGACTTGTAGTTTGAAAGTTACATAAAGAAATGTGAAAAAATAGTATTTAAAACATACTTTTGTAACATATAAGCATTAATTCAATGAAAAACATCACATATTTTATTATTATTTGAAAATTACTGGTGAGATCTATCAAACGAAACCGAGTTATTTAAAATCGGATGGTTCATTCAAAAGTTATTTAAACTTTAACACTTAAGCACCGTATATTAAACCGTTAAAACGTGTGAAATCAAAACATATCAATCAAATGTTGATTGTATTCAATGTATGAGATGTGTGTGATGTATGTGTGTATGTATGTATGTATGTATGTATGTATGTATGTATGTATGTATGTATGTATGTATGTATGTATGTATGTATGTGATGACAATTTGCAGTTTTAAAATTTGCAATGAAATTCAAGACAAGTGAGAAACATGTCAATTGTCTGAAGTTTTTGAAGCCTCTTAGTGGAATACGAACTCTGAAATTGAAGAAAAGAAACAACTTTTACCGACTAAATTCAACTATTTAATATTCATTCGCGACAGATACGTATACGCTTTGAAATAAGACACTGATGAAGCCTGCACGTCGTAGGTGAACTACGTATCTGTTGCAAATAAATATTAAATAGTGGGATTCAATCAAAAAGTTTTTTCTTTTCTTTGATTTCAGATTTCAATTGTCATTTTCTTCACTTGCTGTTACTCACAATTGTACAAGAAAAGCAAAAAGCGAAGAAAAGCAGTTTATTTAAGCATGTAGGTATAGTGGTGTATAGAACCAAAAATACTAGTGAGTTGATTTTTCCAAATAAATTTGTACAAATTCCAAACAAATTCTGCGCATCAATAGATGCTCTTTTCAATCAATAGATACTAGAGCTTAGAAATGTTATAAGAAAAATAGGAAGTAAACGTTGCACGGTAGAAATTTTGTAAGATTTGTTTTCGTTAGTGATATTTTAAAGGACAGATGTCTTATGTCATGTATCATGTTTTAATAAATAAATCAAAAAAAGACAAGCATTGGGAATCATATCGATCGTATTTCCCATTCTCAAGCATGTTTATGGCGCAGCTTTGGCACTATTTTTCAACCTCATCTTGTCAAGCTAATGACTATCTTTTCATGAAAGTACATTCAAAAGAAGCTTAAGTTTTGATTTTCATGCAAAAATAATTATCTGAAGGAGCGCTAGCTAAGAAATAGTTCCATTTCTCGTTTTCATATCTAATGCTCTATTCAGTTTTTTTTTCTAATTCAGATATATTGCAAAATTGAAGCCAAGCAAACCAATAGTAAAATTTTGAGATCAATCATTTTGTTGTAGATATCCTTTTTCTTCAAGAGCGAAATATAATAATAATTTTTCTGAACTCTTGTTTTTCAAAGATGCTAACTTTTGAATGCATGGTATTAATATCAAAATATCAAAAAATCTGCTATGAACAAATACTTCATATTGTCAATTCAAAACAAGTTTCGTATGTGGCTCTGAAGCCCGAAAGTTAAGGCCGTCTGTATACCCGTTAGAGGGTTAATTTCTAATTTTCTATACATATTCATTCAAGTCTGTAAAAATTATCTTTTGTGTTTACATTATTTTTCTATAAATATTATAAAACTAAATAAGGTGTTCATCAAGTAACATAAATGACGCTTACATGTATTTACGCACCCAAGGAAAGAAAATATAATTATTCTACACAATACGTTGTGAATTTTACTGGCGAATAAGGATTTTGAGGAATACGGAACGGATATTTAAAAATATAGTCTAATATAACATCTATACATCTACAATTAAGTTCCTGAGAAATTAAATAATGATTATTGTGGCAGTAGAAAGGCTAGGTCACGCCGCTAGGTGGATTAATTCGGGTTTTAGCCATATATTTCATCATTTAACACGTAAATACAAGTATGGCCAAAACAGGTGCTATGGCTAAAACCGGTGCTTCTGCCCTAGTACAAAGGTATAGAAATCACTCGGAAAGCCGGAAATGGAAAGAAAGTCCTGCGGGCCGAATGTCATATACCATTCGACTCAGTTTCGAAAACTGACATTTTCTGTGTGTGTGTATGTATGTATGTGTGTGTGTGTGCGTGTATGTGTGTGTGTGTGTGTGTGTGTGTGTGTGTGTGTGTGTGTGTGTGTGTGTGTGTGTGTGTGTGTGTATGTGTATGTGTATGTGTGTGTGTGTATGTGACGCTTTTTAATCTCACTCACTTTTCTCGGAGATGGCTGGACCGATTTTAATGTTCTTAGTGTCAAATGGAAGGTCTAGGTGTCCCATAGGTCGCTATTGAATTTCATATTGATCGGACTTTTAGTTCAAAAGTTATGTATAAAAATACGAAAAATATGGGACTTCATTATCTCATAGGTTCCTCAACCGATTTGAACAAAATTGATTGCATATGAAAGGGGATCCTTGCAAACCCTTAACTTCCAAATTTCATGACGATTGGACTTGTAGTTTGAAAGTTACATAAAGAAATGTGAAAAAATAGTATTTAAAACATATTTTTGTAACATATAAGCATCAATTTTATAAAAACCATCACACATTTTATTATTATTTGAAAATTACTGCTGAGATCTATCAAACGAAACCGAGTTATTTAAAATCGGACGGTTCATTCAAAAGTTATTCAAACTTTAACATTTAAGCCCCGTATATTAAACCGTTAAAACGTGTGAAATCAAAACATATCAATCAAATGTTGATTGTATTCAATGTGTGTAATGTATGTATGTATGTATGTATGTATGTATGTATGTATGTATGTATGTATGTATGTATGTATGTATGTATGTATGTATGTATGTATGTATGTATGTATGTATGTATGTATGTATGTATGTATGTATGTATGTATGTATGTGTGTGTGTATGTATGTATGTATGTATGTATGTATGTATGTATGTATGTATGTATGTATGTATGTATGTATGTATGTATGTATGTATGTATGTATGTATGTATGTATGTATGTATGTATGTATGTATGTATGTATGTATGTATGTATGTATGTATGTATGTATGTATGTATGTATGTATGTATGTATGTATGTATGTATGTATGTATGTATGTATGTATGTATGTATGTATGTATGTATGTATGTATGTATGTATGTATGTATGTATGTATGTATGTATGTATGTATGTATGTATGTATGTATGTATGTATGTATGTATGTATGTATGTATGTAATTGTTCCATTGAGTTGATCGCCGCAATTCAAATTGTTTGCTTCTTGTGATCGGCGGTTTTCGGCGAAAATAAATTTAAATTCAAGTGCCAGTCTGTCCGTACGTTTCGAGCTACTTACTGGCTTTCACTCATCATCTGCGGACACTAAAAACGATGTATTTAACAAATTACACATATTACAAATTAAATTTAAATTCAGACTTACACATTTTGCGTCTTAACACTACACACTCTATCTCTTTACAAACACATAATACATAAACTATCTTCTGTTTCGCTCTCTCCCAAGTTTTTGTATCACAGGGTTGTAGGCGGTTTTGAAAGCTACTGAGTCAATTTGTTTGTTTACGATGTTATCCTCACCTCTAATCTTAATATGAAACGTTTCAGCAATCAGCCTGGTGTTATGTTTGGGAATCTTTTCTACTATTTTAGCCTCGTCAAAATTAAATTTATGTCCTGTTTCGTAAAAGTGTTGCGTCAAACCTGTACCACCAACTGTTTTAGATTTTATCGTATATTTATGCTGTTCAATTCGTTTGTGCAAAAACTGACTAGTTTCTCCTATGTATGACTTTTGACATTGTCCGCAACTGATTTCGTACACTTACTTACTTACTTTACTTTAGTGGCAACGGTCCGTTACCGATCCTGCGCCGAACGAATTATAGTTCTCCAGTACCGTCGGTCCTGGGCTGCCGTTCTCCAATCCCCACGAACACCAGCTGAACGTGCATCGTCTTCGACAGCACACACCCACCGGGTGCGGGGTCTGCCTCGGAGTCTACGGCCTCTTCCTGGTTCTCTGCTGAAAATAGTTTTGGCTACTCTTTCATCGGGCATTCTGGCCACGTGTCCAGCCCACCGCAGCCTGCCACATTGCACTACCGTCACTATATCAGCATATTTGTATACTTGGTGCAGCTCGTGATTCATGCGTCTGCGCCACACTCCATTTTCCATTTTGCCACCAAGTATAGATCGCAGAATTTTACGCTCAAAAACCCCAAGCACTCGCCGATCAGCTTCCTTTAGCGTCCATGATTCGTGTCCGTAAAGGGCCACCGGGAGGATTAGTGTTCTGTAGAGCGCCAGTTTTGTGCGAATTTGCAAGCTACGGGACTTCAGCTGGCTACGTAATCCGTAGAAAGCCCGATTCGCGGCTGCAACTCGTCGTTTCACTTCGCGGCTTACATCGTTGTCACATGTCACGAGTGTACCAAGGTATATAAATTCCTCCACTACTTCATATCGTTCCCCATCTAACTCCACCTCGGCACCAACACCACTTGAGCTCCCACGTTCCCTACCAGCAACCATGTACTTCGTTTTGGCGGTATTAATGGTAAGTCCCAATCTCGCAGCTTCCCTTTTAAAGGGCCTAAAGGCCTCTTCTACTGCTCTACGGTTGATTCCGATGATATCGACGTCATCCGCAAAACCAAGAAGCATGTGAGATTTCGTGATGATAGTTCCATTCCTTTCCACGTTTGCTCTTCGTAATGCACCTTCCAAGGCAATGTTGAATAGCAGGTTAGAGAGTGCGTCCCCTTGCTTCAGTCCATCCAACGTCACGAAAGCAGCTGAAGTCTCACCCGCTATTCTAACGCATGATTTGGATCCATCCAGCGTCGCACGAATCAGCGTAACTAGTTTCGTCGGAAAACCATGTTCTAGCATTATCTGCCACAGCTCATTTCGTTTAACTGAATCGTACGCCACTTTAAAGTCCACAAACAGATGGTGTGTCTGCAAGTTGTACTCCCGGAACTTGTCTAGCAACTGGCGCAGGGTAAACATCTGATCCGTCGTGGAGCGACCCTCACGAAAACCAGCTTGGTACTCGCCGACGAAGGACTCCGCTAACGATCTCAGTCTGCAGAACAGGATACGGGAAAGCACCTTGTAGGCAGAATTGAGCAATGTAATTCCTCGATAGTTTTTACACTCCATTCGATGTCCCTTTTTGAAAATTGGACAAATGAGGCCATCCAACCAGTCCTCCGGCATTTGTTCTTCCTCCCAGATCCTGACAATGATCCGGTGGATTGCTTCGTACAGCCGCTCGCTCCCCGCTTTTAGAAGTTCAGCCGGGATACCGTCCTTCCCAGCAGCCTTACCGTTTTTCAGCTCACTGATTGCCTTCTTAACCTCCTCCTGTGTTGGTGGCTCCACAGCTTGACCATCGCTTACAATTTCTATCCTGTCCCTGCTGATCTCCTCATTTACCTCTCCATTCAATAGTGGCTGGAAGTGCTCCTTCCACCTGGCTGCTACCGCCGTTTTGTCGGTAAGCAGGTTGCCAGCACTATCATTGCACATCACAGGCATGGCAAAATTCCTGCTTCTCACCGTTTTATAGAAACTCCGTGTGTCGTTGCTGGCGTATCGCTCCTCTGCGCCGGCAAGCACGTGCTCCTCGTACTCGCGTTTCTTTAGACGATGGATTCTTTTTTCCGCAGCTCTAGTCTCTCTGTATCTCTCTGTTTTGACGCGTTGCCGCAGTGAGCATGCGACTCCTGGCCTGGTTCTTTTCGTCTGTCACTCTCTGGCATTCGGCATCAAACCAGCTGTTACGCTGTCTTCCACGCGTCGTGCCTACCACCTCTCTCGCTGTTGTTTGGATGGCACCATGGATGTTCCTCCACAGCCCATTTATATCTTCTTCTTCTACCTGCTGTTCTGCGATTCGCTGGTGAAGCTTCCTGGCGTACTCCACTGCAACGCCGTCTGCCGTTAACCGCTGGATGTTGAAACGCAGCGTTCTTTCAGTGCGAGCTTTCGCCGTGTTCGACAGCCTTGCGCGAATCTTACTCACTACGAGATAGTGATCAGAGTCGATATTTGGTCCACGAAAAGACCGTACATCGATAACATCCGAAAAGTGTCGACCGTCAATCAAGACATGATCGATCTGAGAGCTAGAGTCTCCATTTGGATGCCTCCAGGTTTGTTTCCGAATATTCAAACGTGGAAAGTAGGTGCTACAGATGGCCATCCCTCTGGCCGCGGCAAAATTTATGAGCCTCAGACCGTTATCATTGGTCGACAGATGCAGGCTATGTCTTCCAATAACTGGACGGAAGAATTCCTCCCTCCCGATCTGCGCGTTTGCATCTCCGATGATGATTTTCACGTCGTGTTTTGGGCACTCTCCATAGGTCCTCTCAAGCTTGTCGTAAAACTCGTCTTTAGCATCATCGGATTTATCATTTGTCGGTGCGTATAAGTTGATTAGGCTATAGTTGAAGAATTTGCCCTTAATCCTCAACACGCATATACGGTCATCTACGGGCCTCCACCGGATAACTCGTTGCTTTTGTTTTCCCAACACTACGAAACCGACTCCATGTTCAGCTTTCTTACCGCCACTGTAGTAGATGTGGTACTTAAAAGAAGTGCCTGCAATAGGGTCTACTGCACGGAACTCCCTTTCTCCGGAATTTGGCCACCGAACTTCCTGAATAGCAGCGATCTCCACTCCGAGTTGATGCAGCTCTCGAGCAAGCAAGCCAGCCCGTGCCGGTTCATGGAGAGTTCGGACATTCCAGGTACCAAGTTCCAATCGTTATCCCTTAATCGTTTCCTTGTCCCTTGCCGTGTCCTATACCGATTGTTCCGTCCTGAATTTCTTTGTTCGTTGTTCGTGGTAATTGAGTTTTCGGTATACTACCTCACCGGGGTCGCGATACCTACATCCCACTGATGGGTCTGCCATCTTAGGTATAGCATGCGGGATACAGCATTTCATATTCAGCCGCCCGTTACGAGACAGACGCTGTGTGAGCCGCCCCTCACCTGGAGAACAGGCTATGTAGATGACTGTATAATGGGCGCCGAAGCTGAACATGTGGACGAGATCCTTGGCGTCTTCAATAGTTTCCACCAGAGAATGCAGTTCACCGTCGAGTTGGAGATGAATGAACAGTTGAAATTCCTAGACACCATCCTACGAAGACATGAAGGGAAAATAACAACAGAGTGGTCGCCGAAAGATCCGAATAGTAGATATTTGGATTACAACTCAGTCAGTCCGTTTTGTAATAAGAAAAATACTGCAGTTGCTTTAGTTGACAGGGCCTTAAAGTTAACAGATGCTAATTTCAGACCAAAAACATTACTAACAGTTAAATCTATGTTATTTAAAAATAATTATCCTAGATATTTTGTACAAGAGATTATAAAACAAAGATTACATAGAATGTACAACACGCTAGAGGTACCGACCAAAGAAACAACTAAACAATTTGTAACAATTCCCTATGTTGCCGGTTTGGGTGAAAAGCTATGTAGGTATTTGAAGCAATTCAATATTGACGTATCTCACAAACCAACTGATAAAGTAAACGACGTTTTATTTACAAAACTAAAAGATAAAATCACAAAGGACAAAAACACAAATGTAGTGTACGAAATCAGTTGCGGACAATGTCAAAAGTCATACATAGGAGAAACTAGTCAGTTTTTGCACAAACGAATTGAACAGCATAAATCTATCTATACCTATAAAGAAGGATTTCTGTCTGTCTGTCTGTCTGTCTGTCTGTCTGTCTGTCTGTCTGTCTGTCTGTCTGTCCTGTGTTCCCTATAGAATCAAAAACTACTGAACCAATCGGCGTGAAAATTTGCATGTAGAGGTTTTTGGGGCCAGGAAAGGTTTTAGTGATGGTTAGAGACCCCTCCCCCCACTAAGAGGGGGGGCTCCCATACAAATGAAACACAAATTTCTGCATAACTCGAGAACTAATCAAGCAAATAGAACCAAATTTGGCATGTGGGTGTTTTCGGTGACAAGAATTTATTCTAGGGTAATTTGAGACCCCTCCCCTCTATATAAGGGGAATTATAACTTCTCTCCCCTTTAAGAGGGGGAGTTTCCATACAAATTTCCTCATAACTCGAGAACTAATCAAGCAAATGGAACCAAATTTGGCATGTGAAAGTTTTCGAGGGCAAGAAAATTTTCTATGTTGAATTAGGACCCCTCCTCACTTTAAGAGGCGGGGCTTCTGTACAAATAAAATACCAATTTCCTCATAACAGGAGAACTAATCAAGCAAATGGAACCAAATTTGGCATGTGTGTGTTTTTGGAGACAAAATTTTTTTCTATGATGAATTGGGACCCCTCCCCACTTTAAGTGGGGGGGGGGGCTCCTATACAAACGAAATACAAATTTCCTTATAACTCGAGAGCTAATCCAGCAAATGGAACCAAATTTGGCATGTAGGTGTTTTTGGAGGCAAGAATTTTTTCTATGATGAATAAGAACCTCTCCCCACTTTAGGAGGGGGGGCTCCTATACAAATGAAATACAAATTTCCTCATAACTCGAGAACTAATCAAGCAAATAGAACCAAATTTGGCATGTGGGTGTTTTCGGTGACAAGAATTTATTCTATGGTAAATTGAGACCCCTCCCTCTTTATAAGGGGAATTGTAACTCCTCTCCCCTTTAAGACGGGGGGCTTCCATACAAATTTCCTCGTAACTCGAGAACTAATCAAGCAAATGGAACCAAATTTGGCATGTGAAGGTTTTCGAGGGCAAGAAAATTTTCTACGGTGAATTAGGACCCCTCCCCACTCTAAGAGGGGGGGCTCCTGTACAAATGAAATACAAATTTCCTCATAACTCGAGAACTAATTAAGCAAATAGAACAACATTTGGCATGTGGGTGTTTTTTTTGGTGACAAGAATTTATTCTATGGTGAATTGAGACCCCTCCCCTCTTTATAAGAGGAACTAGCTGACCCGACAAACTTCGTATTGCCACAAATTAACCTGTGTTGTACATAAATCATGAATCTCGGATGATCTTTGTCACTATCTCGAGTTTTGCAAGCCCCCCAGTGGGCGGCGCTTCCGACGGCGGGTCACCGGCAACACTCGCGACCGGCTCGTCCTGAATGATCTAGTGTTACTATAGATAGTTTTTGTGGTCTTGTTATTGATTAATGTTTTCTGGAAGAGTCTCGAATTTCTCGAGTTGGATTAGTTTTTGAGTTTCGCAAAAATTTCTGTTTTATTTGTATGAGAGTCCATATCCCCCTACCACAGGGGTGAGAGGTCTCTAACTATCATAAAATAAATTCAAGACTCAAAAATCTCCTACATGCCAAATTTGGTTCCATTTGCTTGATTAGTTCTAAAGTTATGAGCAAATTTGTATTTCGTTTGAATGGGAGCCCCCCCTCCTAAAAAGGTAAGAAGTCCTAATTCATAATGGGAAAAATGGTTGCCTCCAAAAACACCCACATGCCAAATATGGTTCCATTTGCTTGATTAGTTCTCGAATTATGAGGAAATTTGTATTTCATTTGTGTAGAAGCCCCCCCTCTTGAAGTGTGGAAGGATCCTAATTCACCGTAGAAAATATTTTTGCCTCCAAAAACCTCCACATGCCGAATTTGGTTCTATTTGCTTGATTAGTTCTCGAGTTATGGGGAAATTTGTATTTCATTTGTATTGGAGCCCCCCTCCTAATGTGGGAAGAGGTCCTAATTCATCACAGAAAAAATTCTTGCCTCCAAAAACACCTACACGCCAAATTTGGTTCCATTTGCTGGATTAGTTCTCGAGTTATGAGGAAATTTGTATTTCGTTTGTATAGGACCCCCCCTCCTAAAGTGGGGAGGGGTCCCAATTCATCATTGAAAAAAAAAATGTCTCCAAAAACACACATATGCCAAATTTGGTTCAATTCGCTTGATTAGTTCTCGAGTTATGAGGAAATTTGTATTTCATTTGTACAGGAGCCCCTCCTCTTAAAGTGGGGAGGGGTCCTAATTCACCATAGAAAATTTTCTTGCTCTCGAAAACCTTCACATGCCAAATTTGGTTGCATTTGCTTGATTAGTTCTCGAGCTATGAGGAAATTTGTATGGAAGCCCCCCCTCTTAAAGGGGAGAGGAGTTATAATTCCTCTTATAAAGAGGGGAGGGGTCTCAATTCACCATAAAATAAATTCTTGTCACCAAAAAAAAAACACCCACATGCCAAATGTTGTTCTATTTGCTTGATTAGTTCTCGAGTTAGGAGGAAATTTTTTATTTCATTTGTACAGGAGCCCCCCCTCTTAGAGTGGGGAGGGGTCCTAATTCACCGTAGAAAATTTTCCTGCCCTCGAAAACCTTCACATGCCAAATTTGGTTCCATTTGCTTGATTAGTTCTCGAGTTATGAGGAAATTTGTATGGAAGCCCCCCCTCTTAAAGGGGAGAGGAGTTACAATTCCCCTTATAAAGAGGGAGGGGTCTCAATTAACCATAGAATAAATTCTTGTCACCGAAAACACCCACATGCCAAATTTGGTTCTATTTGCTTGATTAGTTCTCGAGTTATGAGGAAATTTGTATTTCATTTGTATAGGAGCCCCCCCTCCTAAAGTGGGGAGAGGTTCTTATTCATCATAGAAAAAATTCTTGCCTCCAAAAACACCTACATGCCAAATTTGGTTCCATTTGCTGGATGAGCTCTCGAGTTATAAGGAAATTTGTATTTCGTTTGTATAGGAGCCCCCCCCCCCACTTAAAGTGGGGAGGGGTCCCAATTCATCATAGAAAAAAATTTTGTCTCCAAAAACACACACATGCCAAATTTGGTTCCATTTGCTTGATTAGTTCTCGAGTTATGAGGAAATTGGTATTTCATTTGTACAGGAGCCCCCCCTCTTAAAGTGAGGAGGGGTCCTAATTCAACATAGAAAATTTTCTTGCCCTCGGAAACTTTCACATGCCAAATTTGGTTCCATTTGCTTGATTAGCTCTCGAGTTATGAGGAAATTTGTATGGAAACCCCCCCCTCTTAAAGGGGAGAGGAGTTATAATTCCCCTTATAAAAAGGGGAGGGGTCTCAAATTACCCTAGAATAAATTCTTGTCACCGAAAACACCCACATGCCAAATTTGGTTCTATTTGCTTGATTAGTTCTCGAGTTATGCAGAAATTTGTGTTTCATTTGTATGGGAGCCCCCCCTCTTAGTGGGGGGAGGGGTCTCTAACCATCACTAAAACCTTTCCTGGCTCCAAAAACCTCTACATGCAAATTTTCACGCCGATTGGTTCAGTAGTTTTTGATTCTATAAGGAACACAGGACAGACAGACAGACAGACAGACAGACAGACAGACAGACAGACAGACAGACAGACAGACAGAAATCCTTCTTTATAGGTATAGATTATAACTCCTCTCCCCTTTAAGAGGGGGGGCTTCCATACAAATTTCCTCATAACTCGAGAACTAATCAAGCAAATGCAACCAAATTTGGCATGTGAAGGTCTTCGAGAGCAAGAAAATTTTCTATGGTGAATTAGGTAAGAGGAGGGGCTCCTGTACAAATGAAATACAAATTTCCTCATAACTCGAGAACTAATCAAGCGAATTGAACCAAATTTGGCATATGTGTGTTTTTGGAGACAATTTTTTTTTCAATGATGAATTGGGACCCCTCCCCACTTTAGGAGGGGGGGTCCTATACAAACGAAATACAAATTTCCTTATAACTCGAGAACTAATCCAGCAAATGGAACCAAATTTGGCGTGTAGGTGTTTTTGGAGGCAAGACTTTTTTCTGTGATGAATTAGGACCTCTTCCCACATTAGGAGGGGGGGCTCCAATACAAATGAAATACAAATTTCCCCATAACTCGAGAACTAATCAAGCAAATAGAACCAAATTCGGCATTGGGAGGTTTTTGGAGGCAAAAATATTTTCTACGGTGAATTAGGATCCTTCCACACTTCAAGACGGGAGGCTTCTACACAAATGAAATACAAATTTCCTCATAATTCGAGAACTAATCAAGCAAATGGAACCATATTTGGCATGTGGGTGTTTTTGGAGGCAACCATTTTTCCCATTATGAATTAGGACTTCTTACCTTTTTAGGAGGGGGGGGGGGGCTCCCATTCAAACGAAATACAAATTTGTTTAGAACTAATCAAGCAAATGGAACCAAATTTGGCATGTGAGAGTTTTAGATGGCAGAATTTTTTTTCTGTGGTGTATTACGACCCCTTTCCCTTTTAAGAGGGTGGGCTCCCATACAAATGAAATACAAATTTCCTTATAATTTGAGTACTAATCAAGCAAATGGAACCAAATTTAGCATGTAGGAGATTTTTGAGTCTTGAATTTATTTTGTGATAGTTAGAGACCTCTCACCCCTGTGGTAGGGTGATATGGACTCTCATACAAATAAAACAGAAATTTTTGCGAAACTCAAAAACTAATCCAACTCGAGAAATTCGAGACTCTTCCATAAAACATTAATCAATAACAAGACCACAAAAACTATCTATAGTAACACTAGATCATTCAGGACGAGCCGGTCGCGAGTGTTGCCGGTGACCCGCCGTCGGAAGCGCCGCCCACTGGGGGGCTTGCAAAACTCGAGATAGTGACAAAGATCATCCGAGATTCATGATTTATGTACAACACAGGTTAATTTGTGGCAATACGAAGTTTGTCGGGTCAGCTAAGGTCACGGCCGAACCTCCTTACAAGCGCAAAAAGTTTCAGGCTCTCGTTAATCACGTTGTCGACGTGTCTAACAAAAGAAAGCGACCTATCGAACGTTACCCCTAGGTCACGTACATATTCTACACGCGGGATAGTACTATCTCGGTGAACGTAGTCGAAGATCACAGTGCTAACTTTCCTAGTAAATGTCATCACTGAACACTTGTTCGTATTAACTTTTAATCCGCAACTTTCACAGAATCTCCCAAAATCCTTTAAATCAAGGTGCAACTTCAGGCAGTCATCCATGTTCTTAATGGGAAAAAAGATTTTCACGTCATCGGCATAAGTTAAAACGGTTGCGTGTGAAATAACTTCAGGCAATTTGTTCATTAAAATTACAAACAATAAAGGTCCTAAGTGACTACCTTGTGGTACTCCTGATTGCACTGTAAACGAACCGGATTTGTTGCCGCGCAGTTTTACAAATTGAGTTATATTTTTAAGATACGATCTCAACCAGTTATATCGCGAGCCTCGGATGCCAAAGTCTTCTACTGCTTCTAAGATACTATTAATACTAACAGCATCAAATGCTTTGCTCATATCGGTGTATATGGAACCCATTTGTAAACCACTTGCGATGCAATCCGTGACCACCGAGGTGAACTCGCAAAGATTCGTGACCACTGATTTCTTCTTCAAGCAACCGTGCTGTACAGGAGAAATACGGTTAACTACATTATCGTAAAGAAGGCCATATACCAGCGACTCGAAAAGCTTCGGAATAGCCGATTGAATAGCAACTCCACGCTAGTTTTCTACATCACCTTTGGCCCCTTTTTTATATATCGGAATGACGTGCGAAATCTTCCAGATTCCTGGAAAGTGACCGGAAGCCAATGACGCGTTAAACAAGCTTTTTAGAAGGCTTACAAATTCCTGCCGAAATTCTTCCAGAATTTTGTTCGATAGCGTATCTGGACCTGCTGATTTATTGGCATCGAGTTTGTAGATACCGCGTTCCACACAAGCTTCGGACAGTAAATATTATAAAACTAAATAAGGTGTTCATCAAGTAACATAAATGACTTACTTACTTGCATATGTGTCCATGTCCGCCGGTCCGGCGGAACAAAGAGATGAAATCAGAGATCTCCATTGCTGACGGTTACCCGCCATGGCTTTTACCTGTCGCCAGGACAGGTTCTCGTCTACAGCCCGGATATCGTAGGCTAAGCTCCGTCGCCATGAGCCTCTGGGTCTGCCTCTTCTACGCTGTCCTTGTGGATTCTCTGCAAACCTCGTTCGCTCTTTTCCTCAAGGTGTGTCCGATCCACTGCCACCTACGTTAACGAATTTCTGTGGCTATCGGCCGTTGATGACACCGACGATGGAGTTCCTCATTGGATATCCAGTTATCAGGCCACCAGGCACGAATGATGTATCACAGGCACCGGTTAATGAATACCTGCAGTTTTTGCGTTGTCTCCGCTGAGACGCACCACGTTTCGCAGGTATACAGCAGTACGGATTTAACGTTTGAATTAAAGATTCGGGTTTTCGTACGTAGAGTGATCTGGTTTGAGCACCAAATGTTTCGCAGACCTGAAAAGGCACCCCTGGCCTTCCTGATCCGTGAGGCTATATCAGTCTTAGTACCACCATCGAGCGTTGTTTGGCTACCAAGATATTGAAAGGCGTCTACCTGCTCAACTTATTGTCCCGCTACTGTGAAGTTGGTGGAATTGGCAGTGTTCACTACCATTGACTTAGTTTTCGCTACATTGACTGTGAGACCTGCTGCCTGGGAGCTCTTGGAGAGGTCGTCTAACTTGCTCTGCATATCGTTTCGGCGTTGTGCGAGCAAGACAATGTCGTCGGCTAGGTTGAGGTCATTTAGCTGCTCCATCGTTAGACGATTCCAAGGCAATCCTCGATTTGGTATACTGTCAATTGCTCCAACTAGTATCTCATCCATAACGATGAGAAACAGAAGCGGTGATAAAATGCAGCCCTGTCTCACGCCAGCAGTAACCCTTATGGGGTCGGACAAGACGCCGTCGTGCAAAACCTTGCACGAGAACGCCTCGTACTGAGCCTCGATGAGATGGACTAGCTTATCTGGAACTCCTCTACGCCTAAGTGCGCCCCAGATATTTTCGTGATTGAGTCGGTCGAACGCCTTTTCGAAGTCAACGAACACCAGCAGAAGAGAGTCCTGGAATTCGTTGATCTGCTCCAATATAATGCGGAGCGTTGTGATATGGTCTACACATGATCGGCCAGCACGGAATCCAGCTTGCTGCCGCCGGAGAGTAGCGTCGATCTTCTCCTGGATCCGGTTGAGGATTACCGTACAGAGTACTACAGAGTAATACAGAGCAACGTGATGCCACGCCAGTTACCGCATTCAGTTAGGTCTCCTTTCTTAGGGACTTTGACCAATATGCCCTGCATCCAGTCCACCGGAAAAGTTGCGGTTTCCCAAATATTGCTGAAAAGCTGATGCATCGTCTGGGCTGACAAAGATGGGTCAGCTTTGAGCATTTCGGCTGATATACGATCTATCCCTGGCGCTCTATTGGATTTCATACTCTTGATGGCTGCTACAATTGGGTATTTTAATTTTCCCAAAAAAGTGGATTTTTCTATCTCATTTGATAGCCCGTCGTTTCCTGAATCTAGCAGTTCTTTTTATATTTCAATTAAGTCAATATTCGATTAAAAAATTAATAAAAATCAAAACTAGAATGATTTGCTGTTTGACAGATATCAACCAAGCCGATTGATTGACTTGATGTCAGAAGTTCTCTCCCTCTCTTCTATCTCTCTGATAGAGCTCTTCATTTTAACCGAGCTTTTAAAGCTCTCATATGAAACCTGTATCGTTCGATGACCATAGTGTATCTATTCACTGTGTTGTCTAAGACGAGCTAAAAAGAAAAGTGGTTTACTTGTAAGCTATCGTCTTATTCCAAAATTTTTTTTCAAATATAAAAAAATGTTTTTTCATTACTTCCATTAGTCAAATTCGGAAAAGTCTTCATGTAGCGATTGAATGGCATCATATCTTGTCAGAATATGCGGAAATGTATATACCACTAAAATACCCAATTTCATCCAGCGATGGCGCCTCCGAGTTCACGCGATTTATTCGACGAACTGTAGGCGTCATACGCTGCTGGTTTTGTTGGTCTCTGACATTTGAAACTCGGGAGAGTTGTTCAAAATGTTCAGTCCATCGCTTAAGCTGTTCTGTACGGTCAGTCAATAGCTGACCAGCTGTCCTTTAGAGGCATCTTTGTATTCATCCTGGCACCACTAAGGCGGCGAAAAATATCGTACAACAAACGGATATCACCATTGGCAGCGGCGGTTTCTCCTTGTTCGGCTAGGGAGTTAGTCCAGGCACTCTTGTCCCGCCTACAAGCACGTTTAACAGCCCTCTCCAGTTCGGCGTATCGTTGACGGGCAGCTGTCTTAGCCGATCTGGTCCGCGCTCGCTCAATGCCGGCTTTCGCCTCTCTCCGCTCGTCGATCTTCCTCCAAGTTTCATCCGAAATCCACTCCCTTCGCCTGCTGCGCGCTTTGCCGAGGGTTTCATCACTGGTCGTGATGAAGGCGTTCTTGATGCCGGTCCATTGCTCTTCGACGGTTCCACCAGGTGGCAACTCCGAGGCTCGACATTCAAGTTGTTCGACAAAGGCCCTTTTCACCTCAGAATTCTCCAATCGGCGGACGTCGTAGCGGCATCCAACTGTTTCCTCCTGTCGTTGGACACGTGCGACGCGACGTGTGACGTATCTCAGCGATAACAAGATGATGGTCGGATGCAATATCAGCGCTGCGTTTGTTGCGTACATCAAGAAGGCTCCTTCTCCATTTCCAGCTGATGCAGATGTGGTCGATTCGGTTTTCTGTTCGGCCGTCGCGGGAAACCCACGTAACTTTATGTACTGGTCTATGGGGGAAGAGCGATCCACCAATGACCATGTTGTTATTACCACAGAATTCTGTAAACAGCTCCCCGTTTTCGCTCATCTCTCCTAGGCCATGGCGTCCCATGACGCGTTCAAGGTCCGCGTTGTTTGAGCCAATCTTCGCGTTGAAGTCGCCCATGTGACTTTGGATGCCCCACTTCGAGATTTTCTCAACCACGCTGTTCAGCTGGCTGTAAAAACTCTCTTTCTCCTGCAGGTTGGCAGCATCTGTTGGCGCATAGCACTGGATTGCCGTAAGGTTCCTAACCCGTGTTCTGAATCTGGCAACAATTATTCGCTCATTTATCGGTTCCCACTTCATCAGGGCCGCATGTGCCCCTGGGCTCAGTAGGAATCCAACTCCTCTTTCTCGAGTAGCATTTTCACCTCGTATGCCAGAGTAGAGCAAGACTTGCCCGGATGATGTCCTGTGTTCGCCAGTACCCGGCCAGCGGACCTCGCTCAGCCCCAGGATTTCAAGCTTCAGGCGGCTAGCTTCCCTTACAAGTTGAGCCAGCTTGCCCTGCTGGGCAAGGGTTAGTATATTCCATGTTCCGATTCATGTCCGTGTTTTCATGCTAAAGGTCGTTGCCAATAATCCAGAGAGATTTCTTCTTTTATTTTCGGTAACTTTTTTATGTTCTGGTACAGTAGGCTGTTAACCTAAGGTCCTTATCTCGCTGATGGGGCTGCCATCTTAATGTGGGCGGGAGCCACTGTGCCCCCTTTCCTGTTAGGATACGACAACCGAAGTTGCGTACCCCAGCCGGCACCTCGTGGAGGTAGGAATAGGAGTTGATGAACAGAGGTTATGGAGTGCACATGTTCACCCTTTGCCAGCAAACATAAATGACGCTTACAAGTTTTACGCACCCAAGGAAAAAAATACAATTATTCTATGCAATACGTTGTGAATTTTACTGGCAAATAAAGATTTTGAGGAATACGGAACGGATATTTAAAAATATAGTCTAGTTAATTATAGATGTTCCTGAGAAATTAAATAATGATTATTGTGGCAGTAGAAAGCACGCCGCTAGGTGGATTAATTCGGGTTTTTTACATGAGAATCACACATTGCCCCGAGGTATTCTTAGCCGATCCCGAGATACAGTGTTTTGAGAAATTTGATGAAAACGCCTCTTATTTCAAAGCTTTTTGCTTCTGAAAAGTTTCTAAATTTCATTAGGTAGGAGGTTTAAGGGCAATTTTCAGTGTAATATTCGAGCTAATCGAGCTAGCTAGCATACTTTTTGTACTAGTGCTAATTTAAGGGAAATAGAACCGAAAATAATTAAACTGGACTGCAGTTTACGAAACGTTTAAACTGACGGGCAGATATAAAAAATAGCAGTTACAGAAATTTAAACACTTCCTATTTCCAAACAATTCTCTGTTATATTATTTAATCATTATAGCACATCTAAGTTAAAGACTTTTTAATGCATGTATTCTTTTTGATATTATTTATTTATTAATATATTATTTTAAGGCTTTCGACTGATGAGATTTAGAGATGAAAATCGATTTATTCTCAACAGATCCCTTTTCGCTCTGTAAGCTTTCATCTTCTTTAGCTATCTTAATATTGGCAATAAACTGTATCTTCTGCATGATATTCACTTCTTCTTTAATGAAATCTAGTTGCTTCTCTACTTCATTGCGCAGAAGTTTTGGAGATTCGCCGTTTCGCTTGCTGATCAGGTTGTATAAATGGTAAACGGCATCAAGAATGCAATTGATTTTATTTTCGCTATTCGTCATATAGTTTTTAGTTGTAGAAATGGATTTTTCCCATTTTAAAGAATCTTCCCATGCATATGTATAGCGAGCCTAAAAATAGATTATTATCAACAAGTATATAATAGAGTTAAACAAGCGTTTTTTTACTTAGAATGAAGACAGACATTAGGGTAACGGCACCAGCTTATTTTATTCTTACTGAGGTTATAATAATAGCATAGCCGGGTCATTCCATCTCAAGTGGACACAAAAATCGGAAAAATCGGATCCGACCATCAGCGATTTATTTATTTATTTATTATTATTACTTCATCTGACTAGAGTCTACATGAATGGTTTCTAATAAACATCGGTGCTTCTTAACCATTGTACAAATTTATACGGGGGCTCGTCGAAATTAAACAATTCTTCTACTTTAGAAAATGTTCTAACACATGCAGTAGCGGGTTCATTACATCCAAAGACGGTACGGTGGAATGGAGTTTGCAGTAAACCGGTGGACGTAGAGTCCGTTGCGAAGCCCGAAAGTCCAATAGAGATAAAAGTCTGGGGGAATTGATTTCACCGTTGATGACTTTGGCCCTGAATACTGCCTGGTGCGTTTTTCGTCGATAATCTAGCGAGTCTAGATCAAGTAGTCGGCAGCGATCAGAATACGGTGGGAGAATCTCGGGATGACGCCATGGTAGATGTCGCAGGGCATACCGAATGAATTTCCTTTGTACTCGTTCGATGCGCAGGTTCCATGTCAACTGCTGAGGACACCATACAATACTACAGTTTTCAAGCAGTGACCGAACCAGAGCACAATACAAGGATTTGAGGCAATACGGATTATTGAAATTTCGTCCAATTTTAGAAATGAATCCCAGTTGACGCATTGCCTTCGAAATAATCGATTCACGGTGTAGGTCGAATGTTAGCTTAATATCAAGTAACACACTAAGGTCGCTAACGTGGTCTACTCTGCGCAGTTCAGACCCCTCAATCTGATAGTTGAATAGAATCGGACTTTTAATACGGTAAAAACTTATCACCTCACATTTTACCACACTTAGTGTGAGCCAGTTTCGTTTACACCAATCAACAAATGTAACGAGTAATTCTTGCAGGCGGCGACAATCATCAGTTTTTCCAATAGGTAGAAACAATTTCAAGTCATCATCGTACACAAGTCTGCATCCGATGTCCAATAGCAACGTGACGTCGTTGAAAAACAGTGAAAAAAGTAGTGGTCCCACATTACTACCCGAGGTATTAGTAAATTGCGCAGAAATACATGTGCCAAGCTTCACGCGCAATACCCTGTCACGCAAGTACGAGCTGAGCCATTGCACTAGTTGTTGGGATGCACCGAGTCGAAAAAGTTTACGCAATAATATTGAATGGTCGATCCGATCAAAAGCTGCCTTGAAGTCCGTGTAGATTGCGTCCACTTGCTTCTTATTCTCTATTTGCGAGATACATGTAGAGGTGAACTCCATTAAATTCGTACAAACGGAACGACCAGGCATGAAGCCGTGCTGAGCTGAAGATATGTAGTTTTTTGTACGAGACAACATCATACTGCTAACAATTATTTCGAACAATTTTGACGCGGCAGACAAATTAGTAATTCCGCGATAGTTTCTAACGTTCCGGCGATCGCCTGTTTTATACACTGGGAACATAAACTACTCCTTCCAAATATTCGGGAATTTAGCTTGTTCGAAAGATTTGTTAAAAATAATGCGTAAAGGAACGACCAACGGTACAATACAGCGATTCAAAACTACGTCTGGGATGCCATTAGGCCCCGCAGAGAAGGAACGCTTAAGTTTTTTTGCAGCGGTTATTATCATGTCAGCAGTAATCTCAAACACATTCAAGTTGACCAAATCAGCTGGAACGTATGAGGCAGCGGTTTGTGCATCCTGATCAAACGCTGTTTCATTGGCAAACACAAATGAGAAAAAGTTTGCGAACAGCTTCGTCAAGGCACAGTGGGAAGGAATGGACGAGCATTTCCTTTTCGAGTTAACGAAATTCCAAAAAATTTTCGGTTGTTTACGGAAATCGGTATGCACACGCAGTACATAGGATTTATACAGAACCGCATTCAGACGACGATATTCAGCACTGGAACGTTTAAAGTTGCGCAGTGTCCGCGTTGTTTTACGTTTACGATGTGCACGCTGTGCTCGGTTGCGTTCCCCCTTCAACTGCCTAAGATACGGAATGCCCCACGCAGGTGAAGCCGGTCGTTTCACAAGAGGTACATTAGAATTCATCCATTGCGAAATAGTTTCACAAAATTTCGATGCCATCTCATCAACATCGTTATACTCAAGTAAAGCCCTCCAATCAATAGAAAGCAAATACTGATCTTGCGCAGAGAAATTCATCCTTCGAAAATTCAACTTTTTTGTTTCATCAATCAGAGCCGGAGCGGTCCTATTATCACAGACAGGCAACGACATCACAAGCGGTGGGTGGTGAGGGTCGACAGACAGCAGCGGGGTAACACAACGATCGACCGACAATAAGCATCCAGAAGTGCCAAATACCAGGTCTAATGTGCGTCCGAGATGATTTCGCTCTGTGTTCACTTGTGTAAGGTTCAGAAAATTCATACCATCGATCAAAGCGGCACTGGCACAGGGCAGATGCGCTGTGGATACATTTTGAGTTCCATCCGCATTCAATGCGAGGCTGATTAAAATCGCCGCGCACCAGAAGCGAGCCCCGATCAGTACATTTGTCCCACAGCTCACAAATAGACGAAACGTGGCTATCGACAATGTCGATGCTGGAACTTTTATCCGGCGGAATGTACCAAGGGCATGGTGTGTTGCTATCTCTTTCTCATGTAGGAGTGAAGAGAGCAACTTTCAAATGGTCCTCGGTAAAGGGGAATTCCAAGCAAATTTTTTGGTTCCTGTCAAAATTAACATTTTGGTTACATCGAAAATGTATGAATTTGACAGCCACTTCACCCCGTAGGAATGTACAGGCAGCAAAGTAACAGCTGTTTACCACGGACAGTAGCATTAACGCAAACTTGCTCTAAGTGGGCGCTGTAAGTAGATTCGGCAATCGAACTAGGGTAGCATTGTGCCACGGCAATAAGTACACCTCCGAAGCTGGATTTGTCACTGTTGCGTGGATTACGGTTGCAGTGGAAAATATTATAAGACGTGCCGAATAATTGCAGCGAATCGATGCGGTCGCCTAGTACAGTCTCCGTTAAAAATATTACGTCAAGATCACACTCATGAGTCGTCAAGAAAAAATCGTCAATTTTTTTCCTCATTCCGCATACATTTTATAGATAGAGAGTGATTTCATGCGTATTATCGACGTCACACTGCAATACGGAATCACTTAGGGCAGTAAGAACAGAATTATCGCAAAAATACTTGCCTCTGATGGGAGCCCTAAGGTTCCCATCGTCCACATAAAAACGCCTTGAACTTAATTCATTTCCTCTTCCAATGCTATGGATCGTCGGCAGAAGTTTTTTGGCTGGTTTATAAATTCCCTGAATAGTACGCCAGCCGGCCAAGATGCAGGATCCAAAGCTTGAATTTTCAGCGCAGGGTCAAGTCCGATTTTGTACGACACGAAGGACAATTGGCTAATATCTTTGTCCTTGGGTACTAGTCGCACAACTTCGATAGTATCAGGAACATTTAAACACTGTGACACAATTTTTTGCACGTCACTGTTTGTAGCTAACGGATTCAAGCCAGAGAGATACCTACAACCAAAATCTAGCTGCTGGTGCGGTGGTAGGCAGAATGGAAGGAACCGAAAGATCATTCAATGTGATGTTTTACCTTTGTTATACTATAACAAAGGTTTAAAAATTGGTCGAAAAACACGAAAGTGATCCGAGGCCCGGAGGGCCAAGTCACATATACCAATCGATAGGGTTCGACGGTTTGAGCAATGTCTGTGTGTGTGTGTATGTATGTAATGATTTTTTCTATCGCCTGTTTCTCAGAGATGGCTGAACCGAATGGTTCACTATTACTTTTGTTTGAAAGGTGTTATTGTCTAGTAGATCACTATTGAGTTGTTTCGTGACACGACGTTTCGTTTAAAAGTTATAAGCAAAAATGTGAAAAATACGTGACACGGGTTTCTTCAAAACTACATGACCGATTTCAACGATCTTAGTATCAAATGAAAGCCCTTATTAAAGCTA